>NW_028197103.1:20000-52001 GCF_037176805.1 Vigna unguiculata | reverse complement strand
GTATATGAACAATTCTTAGTAGATACTTCTACAAGATGTTTTATTTTTTCATAGAAAAAAATTCGCTCAAAAAAAACGCGAAAATGTTTTAACTGTAACTGAGAGGATTTGTTACGTAGAAAAAGAAAGATAGATTCATATTCCCATACATATAAATTATATAGGAACAAGAAAATTCTTCGATTCCTTTTTGAAAAAAAAGTAAAAATCCATTTTTTTGGAGGAAAAAGACTATTCCAATTATAATAGTAATAAAAAAACAACCTTATTAAATGAAAGAAAGAGACATCTTTTATCGAATATCGCAGGATTTGAACCAAGATTTCCAGATGGATAGGATAGGGTATTCGTATATCTGACTTATGATTTAAATATATCAGTTGATCTTCGAAAAAGGGAAAGATCGAATGAATTGATTGAAAATTTTTATAAGATTTTACGATTTCTAATCCCCTTAAGGAAGAGCTAAATAATTGTAGAGAAAATAGAATCTCCACGACGATACCAAAACCTTCTAATATTATTTGAGAAAAAAAATGATAATTATAACCCACAAAAGTATTTTTTTTAGAATCATTAACAAAAAGAATGAAATGAGTCTGTTGATACATTCGAGTACTTAAACGTTTTACAATTAGTAAACTAAATTTATTGTTATAATCGACATTTTCTATAAAAAAGGACTCATGAGCATAAGCTAGTCCATAAATAGATTCCCGAAAAAAAAGTGGGTATAGGATGTCCTGGTATCGAGATCTACGGAGTTCTAAATATGCTTGATATTGCTCCATTAAAAAAAAAAAAGTCTATTTGGTCAAACAAAGAATCAGAGATTCATTGGATTATCAAATGATACATAGTGCGATATGGTCAAAACAGAAAATTATAGGTATAAATATATACCTAGAGAAGTAAAACCCATTAACGGACTCTCTCTAATCGATTTTTTGCCTAATTTTTGTTCTAGGATAACGAGCTAATTAAGAATCCTTTATTTTTTTTTTACCTAATCGCTCTTTTGATTTTGGAAAAAATATCTTTATCAATATACTCTTTCTTTTACACATTTATCGCTACCCCAAAATACCAAAAGATAATGGAAAATAGCTATATAGTTAGGACTCATAACAAAAATAAACCATTCACCAGAAAAGCTTTTCCCACATCAAGCACTAACCTATTTTTAACGTACAATTAGATGGGGTAATGATCCAAATAAAAAATAAATGAAAGCTCGATGCTTTTTGTTTCCCTATTAGAATTAGAACCACCAAGTTCTATCCCTTTATTAATCAAACCCAACGGAATTTTTTTTGTTACGAGCCAAAAATTCAAACAAAAATTTGAGCTGGATCCTAAAAGAATGAAATATTTTTAGAATTCTTCATTGATACGACATGCTACTTTTTCCAGTCATTCCTTTCTGGATCAGTCGTGGTTTTACAAGCTCTACCGATAGTATCGACGAACCCATTGCTTCATAGAAATGCGTAAAAAATAGAGTCCGCTCTTAAAAGCCGAGTACTCTACCATTGAGTTAGCAACCCCATTACAATTTAAAAAATAAGGTGGATATTTATACCCAATCGCAATCAAAAAAATAAAATTACAAAATTGAATTGTCTAAAAAACTAAAAAAAGATATACCACCTATTTAAATACTATGTTCTTGAAATACTATGTTAGAGTTATCCATTATTATTATATATATAAGACTATATATATATTGGTATATATAGATCTAATATTTTCGTATATATATTCGTGTTTACCTTTCAATTCACTTACTTATTCATTAACAAAGTTTTTCTTGTTTGTCTCGCAGAAAGAAAACCAATGAACCTACCATTTGATGAAGTAATAACGCCTATTTAACGTAAGTAAGGTGATCAATTTATTCACGATCGGATTATATTTATTTGATACAGTGTTGTCAATATTAGTATTGAAAAAAAAATACAATCGAATAAATACAATCGAATTAATAAGATTTTCAATCTTATTAATTCGATTATTAGTATTATGTTAGAATTACTTATAAGAAAAATTATTTAAATATATATATATCTTTTTTTATTCTAAAATGATATTCTAAACTAAAAAAACGTATAAAATTATAGAAATATAGAAATCAATAGGAAAATACAAATTTCATATAGAAATGGAACAACTTCCCTATTATGTGAAATTCACATCGAAAAAGGCAATAGCCAGTTTCCCTTATAAATTGTAATCACTTTTTTCGTAAAATATCGTCTACTTACTATGCTTCTATTCCAATACGAAAGATAGAAATCTGTTTAATAATTAAGTATCTTTGTATTCGGCTCAATCCTTCTTTTAGGAAAAGATTGTGCCGAGTTTAATTGCAATTAATCCAAAGTATCCATTGCTTCGAATTCAAATAGTATCCATTGCTTCGAATTCAAATTTGATCTCCTTCCATACTTCGCAAGCAGCAGCTAATTCAGGACTCCATTTGCTAGCCTCACGGATAATTTCATTACCTTCACGAGCAAGATCACGTCCTTCATTTCGAGCCTTCACACAGGCTTCAAGAGCTACTCGATTAGCTACAGCACCTGGTGCATTTCCCCAAGGGTGTCCTAAAGTTCCTCCGCCAAATTGAAGTACGGAATCATCTCCAAAGATTTCGGTCAGAGCAGGCATATGCCAAACGTGAATACCTCCCGAAGCAACAGGCAGAACACCTGGTAGAGAAACCCAATCCTGAGTGAAATAAATACCACGACTTCGATCTTTTTCAACAAAATCATCACGCAGTAAGTCAACAAAACCTAAAGTGATATCTCTTTCCCCTTCAAGTTTACCTACTACGGTACCGGAGTGAACATGATCTCCACCAGACAAACGTAATGCTTTAGCTAATACACGAAAGTGCATACCATGATTCTTTTGTCTGTCGATAACTGCATGCATTGCACGATGTATATGAAGAAGTAGACCATTATCTCGGCAATAATGAGCCAAGCTAGTATTTGCAGTGAATCCCCCTGTTAAATAATCATGCATTACGATAGGAACGCCTAATTCTCTGGCAAATACAGCTCTTTTCATCATTTCTTCGCATGTACCCGCAGTTGCATTCAAGTAATGCCCTTTGATTTCACCTGTTTCAGCCTGTGATTTAAAAATCGCTTCAGCACAAAATAAGAAACGGTCTCTCCAACGCATAAATGGTTGGGAATTCACATTTTCATCATCTTTGGTAAAATCAAGTCCCCCACGAAGACATTCATAAACAGCTCTACCATAATTCTTAGCGGATAACCCCAATTTAGGTTTAATAGTACATCCTAATAGGGGACGACCATACTTGTTCAATTTATCTCTCTCAACTTGGATGCCGTGAGGCGGACCTTGGAAAGTTTTAATATAAGCGGTTGGGATTCGCAAATCCTCCAGACGTAGAGCACGCAGTGCCTTGAACCCAAATACATTACCGACAATAGAAGTAAACATGTTAGTAACAGAACCTTCTTCAAAAAGGTCTAAAGGATAAGCTACGTAAGCAATATATTGATTTTCTTCCCCAGCAACAGGTTCGATGTGATAGCATCGTCCTTTGTAACGATCAAGACTGGTAAGCCCATCGGTCCACACAGTTGTCCATGTACCAGTAGAAGATTCGGCGGCTACCGCAGCACCTGCTTCTTCAGGTGGAACTCCAGGTTGAGGAGTTACTCGAAATGCTGCCAAGATATCAGTATCTTTGGTTTCATACTCAGGAGTATAATAATTCAATTTATAATCTTTAACACCAGCTTTGAACCCAACACTTGCTTTAGTCTCTGTTTGTGGTGACATAAATCCCTCCCTACAACTCTTGAATTAAGAATTCTTGAAACAATAAGGTCTACTCGATATGACTTAGGAGTTAATGAAATCTTTTACAAAAATCAACTACTATTATCAATTAATCCCAAAGGTTCGTTATGTTATTATTAAATTAAACGATGGTATTTGATTTGTCAAATACATCATTATTGTATACTCTTTTCTATGTATGGCGCAACCCAATCTTTTTTTTTTTTCAATTTGATCTTATTTTTTAATTTTGAAATCGAAAGATCTAATCTAAATAATAATAATAATTTATTCTTAATCTTGACAGTGATATATGTTGTCTATGTAAATCCTAGATGTAAAAATAGGCAGCTTTCTCCCCGGAAAATAAAAAAAGAGGTCAAAAAATAGGGAAACAGAGGGTAAGTCTAAAAAATTGTCTACTGAGGAAATACGAAAGCCAATGATAAAAAAAATGAATTCTAAATTAAGGTACAGGTTCGAATTCCATACAGAATATAGATGATATTTTCTAGAATGATAGAAAAAAAGAAAAGACTTTCGAAAGATTTTATCCAATTGAAATTTTCAAAATAACTGCAGTAAGCTTAAGAATTCAATAATTGAATTTGAATAAGTAAGTAAACAGTTAAAGAGGATTGATGGAATAGTACCAAAAAAATGGAGTACTAACTCCCATTTCTTATTTCTTTTTGAATTAACCGATCAACTTGCTTTCTTATCGAACATTTCTTTTTGATTTAAAAACTTTTTCGGAAAAAAAAATTGGCTTTTGATATGCGAATAAATCCTCCTACTTCCGGTCCTGAAGTTTCTTCGATTGAAAAAAAAAATCTGGGACATATTGACCAAATAATTGGTCCGGTACTAGATGTAGCCTTTCCCCCGGGGAAGATGCCTAATATTTACAATGCTCTGGTAGTTAAGGGTCGAGATACTGTTGGTCAACAAATTAATGTGACTTGTGAAGTACAACAATTATTAGGAAATAATCGAGTTAGGGCTGTAGCTATGAGTGCTACAGATGGTCTAATGAGAGGAATGCAAGTTATTGACACAGGAACTCCCCTAAGTGTTCCAGTAGGCGGAGCAACTCTAGGACGAATTTTCAACGTGCTTGGAGAGCCGATTGATAATTTAGGTCCTGTAGATACTCGTACAACATCTCCCATTCATAGATCTGCGCCTACCTTTATACAATTAGATACAAAATTATCTATTTTTGAAACAGGAATAAAAGTAGTAGATCTTTTAGCTCCTTATCGTCGTGGAGGAAAAATAGGACTTTTCGGTGGAGCTGGAGTGGGTAAAACAGTACTTATTATGGAATTGATCAATAACATTGCCAAAGCTCATGGAGGTGTATCTGTATTTGGCGGAGTAGGTGAGCGTACTCGCGAGGGAAATGATCTTTATATGGAAATGAAAGAATCTGGAGTAATTAATGAACAAAATATTGCAGAATCCAAAGTAGCTTTAGTATATGGTCAAATGAATGAACCACCCGGAGCTCGTATGAGAGTTGGTTTAACTGCCCTAACTATGGCGGAATATTTTCGAGATGTCAATGAGCAAGATGTACTTCTATTTATCGACAATATCTTCCGCTTCGTTCAAGCAGGATCTGAAGTATCTGCCTTATTGGGTCGAATGCCCTCTGCTGTGGGTTATCAACCCACTCTTAGTACTGAAATGGGTTCTTTACAAGAAAGAATCACTTCTACCAAAGAAGGGTCCATAACTTCTATTCAAGCAGTTTATGTACCTGCCGACGATTTAACTGACCCTGCTCCTGCTACGACATTTGCACATTTAGATGCTACTACTGTACTATCAAGAGGATTAGCCGCCAAAGGTATCTATCCAGCAGTAGATCCTTTAGATTCAACCTCAACTATGCTCCAACCTCGAATCGTTGGTGAAGAACATTATGAGACTGCGCAACGAGTTAAACAAACTTTACAACGTTACAAAGAACTTCAAGACATTATAGCTATCCTTGGCTTGGACGAATTATCCGAAGAAGATCGCTTAACCGTAGCAAGAGCACGAAAAATTGAGCGTTTCTTATCACAACCTTTTTTCGTAGCAGAAGTTTTTACCGGTTCGGCTGGAAAATATGTTGGTCTAGTAGAAACAATTAGAGGGTTTAATTTGATTCTTTCTGGAGAATTAGACGGTCTTCCTGAACAAGCCTTTTATTTGGTAGGTAATATCGATGAAGCTACTGCGAAGGCTACGAACTTAGAAACGGAGAGCAATTTGAAGAAATGACTTTAAATCTTTGTGTATTGACCCCCAATCGAATTGTTTGGGATTCAGAAGTGAAGGAAATCATTTTACCTACTAATAGCGGACAAATTGGAGTATTACCTAATCATGCGCCTATTGCCTCAGCTGTCGATATAGGTATTTTGAGAATACGTCTTAAAGACCAATGGTTAACAATGGCTCTGATGGGGGGGTTTGCTAGAATAAATAATAATGAGATAACTGTTTTAGTAAATGATGCGGAAAAGGGTAGTGACATTGATCCACAAGAAGCACAGCAAACTCTTGAAATAGCAGAAACTAATTTGAATAAGGCTGAAGGCAAGAGACAAACAATTGAGGCAAATCTAGCTCTTAGACGAGCTAGAACACGAGTAGAGGCTATCAATGTTATTTCATAACAAGTTGAAATTGATGCGTCCCAATATCCGAAAACAATAAAAAGAAAAAAGAAACAGTCAGAAGAAAAAAGTAAGTAGAAAAGCTTATTAGATACCACAGTCAAAGGTATCTAATAAGTTATAACTATACCTTACCTACTATTGGATTTGAACCAATGACTCCCGCCGTATGAAAGCAATACTCTAACCACTGAGTTAAGTAGGTAATTTAGGACTCCTCCTCAAAAAAAAAAAAAGAAGAGTACCCATCTATCAGATTAATTGATTATAAATGTAAAATTACTGATAAGCAATACCAACCCCCGTTCAAGGGATTCGATCATGTAATATTCATCTTGACAAGCAATTATCTTCATACTATGATAAAATATGTATCAAAAACACAAGGGCTGTAGCTCAGTTAGGTAGAGCACCTCGTTTACACGAGCGCCAATGCTTTTTTTCAGAGGAGTTCATCTTGTAATTAAAAAAGTTTATCTTATAGTAAGAAATCGGTGTCTTACTCCATTTTAAGGAACAAAACAAGAGAACACTAGCCTGACAAAGGGTTTAGCCATAAAATCGAATCCATAATTGATTTGAGATATTGATAAGGTGAATACCCATTTCTCGTCAATGCTAAACATAAAGGGTATAGGGACCTAAAAAAGATTATCTTTTCTTCCTATTTTATGAACTTTAAGGTGTATGAAGTGTCATTTCTTATCTTCTATTTTAATTTTAGTAGGTGGATAAAGAGTCCATTTAACTTAAGTTGATCTAGGCCAGAAGCAGACCTACGTCAAGATAATCCTTCTTTGAAACACTTTGGTAGTGCTCTTTGATTGTTATACAAATAAAAAAGAAGAGCATAGGGAATCATCTCTTTATTCTTTACTGTAAAAAAAAAAAAAGATGGTGGACTAACTAATATTTTTATCAGTTAATGAAAAAGCTCAATGCAAAAAAAAATGCATGTTGGGTTTTGAAAACAATTTAAATCATTTAGATAATAATTAGTTTGATCTGTTTTACCGAGAAGGTCTACGGTTCGAGTCCGTATAGCCCTAATATTCCTACAGATACTAATAATATTAATACTATTTTGGATCGAATAGATCTCATTACTAAGACTATTACTAAAAAAAAAACAATTTGTAACTTTCTATTCGAACATATTCATATTCGATAGAATAATATTAATATTAGTATATTCAGCTAGTCTAAAAAAATGGAGACTTTAGACTAAAAATGAAAATGAATTTGGTATATTTTCTACATTCAGAGGAGTACTTTTATGTTTCTTCTTTACGAATATGATATTTTTTGGGCATTTCTAATAATATCAAGTTTGATTCCTATTTTGGCATTTCTAATTTCTGGAATTTTAGCCCCCATTAGCAAGGGACCGGAAAAACTTTCTAGTTATGAATCCGGAATAGAACCAATAGGCGATGCTTGGTTACAATTTCGAATCCGTTATTATATGTTTGCTCTCATTTTTGTTGTTTTTGATGTTGAAACGGTTTTTCTTTATCCATGGGCAATGAGTTTCGATGTATTAGGGGTATCCGTATTTTTAGAAGCTTTCTTATTCGTGCTTATCCTAATTGTTGGTTCAGTTTATGCATGGCGAAAGGGGGCATTAGAATGGTCTTAATTCTTGACTATTTAGACAATTAGAAAAAAAAATATTGAGACAATTATGAATTCCATTGAGTTTCCCTTACTTGATCAAACAACCCAAAATTCAGTTATTTCAACGACATTAAATGATTTTTCAAATTGGTCAAGATTATCCAGTTTATGGCCGCTTCTTTATGGTACGAGTTGTTGCTTCATTGAATTTGCTTCATTAATAGGATCACGATTCGATTTTGATCGTTATGGACTAGTACCACGATCGAGTCCTAGGCAGGCGGACCTAATTTTAACAGCGGGCACTGTAACTATGAAAATGGCCCCTTCTTTAGTTCGATTATATGAACAAATGCCCGAACCTAAATATGTTATTGCTATGGGAGCCTGTACAATTACGGGGGGGATGTTTAGTACCGATTCTTATAGTACTGTTCGAGGCGTAGATAAGCTAATTCCTGTAGATGTATATTTGCCGGGCTGTCCACCTAAACCGGAGGCCATTATAGATGCTATAACAAAACTTCGTAAGAAAATATCTCGAGAAATATATGAAGATCCAATGAGTTTTCAACGAGAGAATAGATGTTTTACTACCAACCATAAGTTTCATGTTGGATACAGTACTTATACTGACAATTATGGTCAAGAATTTTTCTATCAACCGCCATCTACTTCAGAGATATCGTCTGACACATTTTTTTAAAGTACAATAATAAAAAGCAATTCCTTTTTTAAAAATTTCATCGTATTTTAAAAATTTCATCGTAATAGAAAATACTAATACCAAACTCATAAAAAAAATTTAGGAGAAGCAAAAAATGCAAGGTCGTTTGTCTTCTTGGCTAGTCAAACATGGACTAATTCATAGATCCTTGGGTTTCGATTACCTAGGAATAGAGACTTTACAAATAAAGCCCGAGGATTGGCATTCCATTGCT
The DNA here is from genome assembly GCF_037176805.1 of Vigna unguiculata. Taxonomy (NCBI): domain Eukaryota; kingdom Viridiplantae; phylum Streptophyta; class Magnoliopsida; order Fabales; family Fabaceae; genus Vigna; species Vigna unguiculata. The sequence continues at coordinate 42,943 of NW_028197103.1, read as the reverse complement.
GTCATTTTATATGTATATGGTTACAATTATCTACGTTCTCAATGTGCCTATGATGTAGCACCCGGAGGACTCTTAGCTAGTGTATATCATTTTACAAGAATAGAGTATGGTATAAATCAACCCGAAGAGGTATGCATAAAAATATTTGTATCAAGAAAAAATCCCAGAATTCCTTCGATTTTTTGGGTTTGGAAAAGTGCGGATTTTCAAGAAAAGGAATCTTATGATATGTTGGGAATCTCTTATGATAGTCATCCGCGTCTAAGACGTATTTTAATGCCCGAAAATTGGATAGGATGGCCTTTGCGTAAAGATTATATTGCTCCAAATTTTTATGAAATACAAGATGCTCACTAAATGATAAAAATAATAAACTAATCCAAACTTCTGCAACCCCAGTCAAAGAATATAAGTACATTCTGTTATAGATCAGACAAAATAATTGATTGACATTAAATCAGGCAGAGTAATGGAAGTTGCATTCAGATATTATTATGTGAGAAATCACAAAATTCAGAAATAATAGAATGAATAATTATAGGGTTTAAAATAGGATGGATAGGAGTTTCTTAAGATTCTAAAACAAAAACAATACTGAGTTCTTATCAGCCAAGCCAATAAAAGAAATAGGATGAACTGCAAAAATTCTTTATCTTTATAATAAACTAATTCTTTATCTTTATAATAAACTATATAACGTGCACATCACCATCAATTATACGGCCACGAAAAAAAAAACACAAAGAAAAGGGCTCGATTCTATTTTGGTAATCCTTCTCAGATGAATTCTTAATATTCTCACTCCACCCCAGAACTTCGACTTTTAGGTCTTTTAACCAACTAATTAAACCACTCGAATATTATGGAAATAGAAACCTTTTTTTGTATCGCAGAAAAAAAAGGAAAAAAATAGATAAAGAATTCATTATCTATATATCTATATCTATATATATATAGATACTATAGATAAGCGAATATACCTAATAAAAAATTGCATCTATTCTTTAATCATCTAGGAAAAGTATATCTACAGATACCTAAATAGATCAAAGAAATATGTTATGTATCAGAATCTAGAAGAACACAAATTTGTATGAGTATCTATCCCCCATATTCATTAAAATGAATATGGGGGATAGATACTCATACAAATGAATCTTGTGTCAGGAACCAGATTTGAACTGGTGACACGAGGATTTTCAGTCCTCTGCTCTACCAACTGAGCTATCCCGACCATTCTTGAAGCTTAATACTTTGATTTTAAAAGATTTTTAAAATCTATGTTAATGAATCTATATCAACTAAGTAAAAAAAAAGTTTGTAAGTGAGTTTCCGCAGTAATAATTATTTTTTATTGTTAATCGTTAATTACGCATATGAAAATTCCTTGCTAAAAAATAAGATATTAATTTATACATTTCTGATTAAAAAAAATTCTATGTGTTTCACATATATATTTATATCTATTCCAAAACTCGTCCCTTGTCATTATGATAGATAAGAAAATTATGATAGATAGGAAATTGATGAAAATAAAAATTCCAATTTCGTTGGGAAATAATAAATCGAATAAAACACATAAATAAGGACTTCAAGATAGAGAGGATATAGGAAAAAAATTAGAAAATGAAAAAGTATTTTTGGGGATAGAGGGACTTGAACCCTCATGATTTCTTAAGTCGACGGATTTTCCTCTTACTTTCAATTTCATTGTTGTCGGTATTGACATGTAGAATAGGACTCTATCTTTATTCTCATCTGATTTATCAGTTCTTCAAGGGTTTTAGCCGATTATGATGAAGTGAATAATTTCATCAATAAATATTCCATCTTTTCTTCAACTTCGAATTGATTTGATTCACATTTTTCATTTGTGAATATTTTTATCACAAATAGATCTTCAATAATAAAATAAAAAGTAACAAATTGAAAGAGTATTTCAGTATATATATATGTTTCTAAATGTTTATCTTTGATCCATTCCTGTAATTTTGGTGAAAGGATTCTTTTACTAATGCAATAAAAAAAGTCGTCAATTTCGTTTGTTAGAACAGCTTCCATAGAGTCTCTGCACCTATCCCTTTTTTATTATCACTTTCTGAATTTTTATTTGTTTTCAGAAAACAGGATTTGGCTCAGGATTGCCCATTGTGAATTCCAGGGTTTCTCTGAATTTGAAAATTATTACTTGGTAAGTTTCCATACCAAAACTCAATCCAATTAAGTCCGTAGCGTCTACCAATTTCGCCATATCCCCATCTTTTTTTTTATTTGAATCTGATTATAATAGAATGCTTTTTTTTTCATTTCTATTATGAGAATTATGCGGGAACTTTTGAATTCATTAAATACATATTATTTTATTAAATATTAAAAACCCCTTTCTCCAATTTTATAGATTTTATTTCATCTATATTGGATACCTTTATTTGTTTGAATCAGAACTAATTCTAATATCTATATATTAACAATTCAATATACACAGATATAGACCACATATCTACTTATCTTCTATGTACCTACTTATCTTCTTTTTTCATACAATTTAGAATACTCGAATGGTCGATTCTTTTTTTTTTTTTGTTTTTGCTTAAAAAAAAAAAGAAAATAAACAATCCATTTATTCATATACAATTTATATAACTAAAACGAATCTAGTGGCTAAAAAAAACCATTCTTTTAATTGAATATAATATAGAATTAGACATTTACTTAGAAATATGGAATTCCTTAATAAATATTTACTAAAATTTATATTTATTCAAATTTACTTTAAGTACTAATAAATAATCTTTTTGAAAGAAATCAATTTAATAATATATATCTAGAATAGTAGATCGAAATAAATTATATTAAATAAATTATATTAATATAATATTAATTATTATCTTGCACTTTATGTTATCAGATAAAATAAATAATAGAAATAATAAAAATTGGGTTTGATTTTCTATATTTTCTTTCTCTATTTTTGATGTTTGTATTAATTTGAATTTTGTTATAAATAACTAAAAATTGATAACTAAGATCCCATTCAATTCTTCTGCATATGTATATTTCGTTTACATTAGCCGGTTTAGCTCAGAGGTTAGAGCATCGCATTTGTAATGCGATGGTCATCGGTTCGAATCCGATAACCGGCTTTTCTCTATTTGTTTTTTACATAATTGATAATATCTTTTTTAGAAATAAAAAATTGGGAGAGTTCGATCTCTGCGGAAGAAATCAAGAAATTAACCTACTTTTTTGTATTCTTTTATATACAATAAATTCGGATATTGATAAAATTCATCTAATTCTTCTTTGTACTATAAAACTTTAGTAGATTTCGCTTCATTTAGAATTCTATAATATTTTTCATTTCGTTTAGTTTTCATTTCGATTTATAAGATTTTTCATTTTAAAAAAGGAGTTTTTATGTCACGTTACAGAGGACCTCGTTTCAAAAAAATACGTCGTCTAGGATATTTACCAGGACTTACTAGTAAAAGGCCAACAGTCAAAAACGAATTTCGAAATCAATTGCGCTTCAGTAAAAAATCTCAATATCGTATTCGTTTAGAAGAAAAACAAAAATTGCGTTTTCATTATGGTCTTACAGAACGACAATTGCTTAAATACGTTCGTATCTCCGGAAAAGCTAAAGGATCAACTGGTCAGGTTTTATTACAACTACTTGAAATGCGCTTGGATAACATACTTTTTCGATTGGGTATGGCTGCGACTATTCCTCAAGCCCGCCAATTTATAAACCATAGACATGTTTTAGTTAATGGTCGTATAGTGGATATACCAAGTTATCGTTGTAAACCTCAAGATATTATTACAGCAAAGGATGAACAAAAATCTAAAACTCTTATTCAAAATTATTTTGATTCAGCCCCCCATGAGAAATTGCCAAATCATTTGACTGTTCACCCTTTCCAATATAAAGGTTTAATTAATCAAATAATAGATAATAAATGGGTTGGTTTGAAAATAAATGAATTACTGGTTGTAGAATATTATTCTCGTCAAACTTAAACTTAACTAAAATAACAAGAGTTTTTTTTACAAGGATTTTCTGCTATTCATATATCATAGACATGGATATGCGAAAATTTTTATTCCTTGCCCACCCGTTATCCACTATTTTTTGTATTACCGAAAAATGAGGAATATAAAGTTGTCCATATCAACAAACAAATTTGAAATATGAAATAATGGTATGCATTGGGATGAGTAATATTGATGAATTTGGTAAAGATTCGGAAAGAGAGGGATTCGAACCCCCGGTAAACAAAAAGCCTACATAGCAGTTCCAATGCTACGCCTTGAACCACTCGGCCATCTCTCCTATATAATGATGCCCAGAAACCGGTTGAATGTTGAATAGTGAATCAATCCTATTTTTCATAAATGCATAAAACCTATTCAAACTATAAAAATACAAAGTAAAATTAAAAAAAAACCTCCTACAAGGTCTTAGGATAAACAAATTTGATTGATGAGTTCATTTTTACGTTATTTCGCACTGTATTATAATTATACAATTCCTTTATTTGTGGGATTGATTTCTCACACCATGATTAATTAAATTATAGAATGGATTTCTACCTATGCCTAGATCTCGGATAAATGAAAATTTTATAGATAAGACCTTTTCAATTGTAGCCAATATCTTATTACGAATAATTCCGACAACTTCAGGAGAAAAAAGGGCATTCACTTATTACAGAGATGGTGTGATTTGATTCCATTTTTTTTGACCGATTTCGGTCAAAAAAAAATGGAATGGAAAAACCCCACGCGTGTTGAAGGTGAAATTTGTAAATAAAAGGATTAATTCCTTCTGTCGTGTATCCTCGATTAATGAAGCCTTATATGCTTGAATTTTAGGTTTCTAGTATTAAGCGAAAGGTTATACCTATACTTATGGGGTTAGGTCAACCCCAAATTACTAGTACTGATAGGCAACATTGGGAAAGAAGCACTACGCTTGGGAATCAAGGACACGAAAACTTTGTATCTATCTATATCCATGGCTTATCGAGATTGGGACTAACAGGAATGGTTGGGACAATAAATATCCATCTCGTTCATATTTTGGATACCCATAGAACCATCGAAGATTATTGAGGTGACTAATTCCAGGAAATTAAGCAGCGTAGAGGACAAAGAAATTGTTGAAGTTCTTATTTTTTTTTATCAAGTACCTACATACTTAATGTTAAGAAATAATTTTTGACAGGAAGGTTGGCTAGAGATTTATTGTAAAAACACTAGCTCTGTTCAGTTGAGAATGAGAATACTGGAATATTTTTTGATTTGATGGATTTTTCTCATTACACACATAAGGGGGGAGCCGTATGAGATGAAAATCTCACGTACAGTTCTGGAGCGGAGATTCTTTGAACCGAATGACGACCGTAACGGATGTCAGCTCAATCTGAAGGAAATTATGCAGAAGCTTTACAGAATTATTATGAGGCTATGCGACTGGAAATTGATCCCTATGATCGAAGTTATATACTTTATAACATAGGCCTTATTCACACAAGTAACGGAGAACATACTAAAGCTTTGGAATATTATTTTCGGGCGCTCGAACGAAACCCATTTTTACCCCAAGCTTTTAATAATATGGCCGTGATCTGTCATTACGTGCGACTATCTCCACTATAGAAAGAAAAAAGAAAAGAACAAGCAAATCCACAAATTTTAATATAAGAAATATAGAAATATAAATAATTATAAATAAGAAAGGCTTTCTACATATATATATCGTTCAAAACAACGATTTTTATCAGCTGTAGCAAAGAAACTTCATAGAAGTAAAAATATGAAGAAATCGATATGTCTAGATACCCTCTTTTTCTATGGATAAAAGATCTAATTGATAAAGGAAGCATCGTAAGGATCAATTAACACGGTTTTCAATCGATATAATAAAAACTGCTTCCTTATCTCATGATAAATAAAGAAGTCAGGAATCCACTTATGTAATAAAAAGGATCCCCTGGTATTTTGAGCAGCGGTGTAGTATCAAATCCCAAAGATAGAAAGTATTTTCTCTTTACTTATAAGAACTTATAAGATAAGAAAGAAAAAACTTTTACCAAGATTCTATAGAAATGAATCTATCATATATTTTTGTATATGATATATAAAATCGAGATAGTTACCTTTCAGAAAATTAGAATTAGGGCGTTAATGCCAATGCTTGATTCCCTTTTCTGAAGGTAGGAGAAAAGATAAAACTAAAAAAAAAGATGAAATTCTTTGAAATTCTTTATTTATTAGTAAAAATGAAAGTTTGAAACTCATATTAATAATTTCTTTTTTTCTTTTAGTTAACTTCAAGATAATAGAACAAAAAAAGAATTGACTACTGAGCCGTATGAGTCAGGAAATTCTCAAGTACGGTTCTAAGGAAAGGAATTGACTCACCTATTTCGACCGAGGAGAACAGGCCATTCGGCAGGGAGACTCAGAAGTTGCGGAGTCTTGGTTTAATCAAGCCGCTGAATATTGGAAACAAGCTATAGCTCTCACCCCCGGTAATTATATTGCAGCACAGAATTGGTTGAAGATCACAGGGCGTTTTGAATAAGAACACTCTGTTTCTTTTTTTTCTTATATATTTATCTATCTATATAAAGATATAGATAGATAAATATATATTGTTATAAATTCTTGTTTCTTGTCCCTATCAAATTCAAAAATCATTTCTATAGGAACGACCAATCACATAATTTAAATATATCCCTTCTAATTTTGTTCGATTTTGTCTAGTATTTCATAGAAATAAACGAGATGTGGATACAGTAGATAATTTTCTCCTTTTTTCTGTTATTTAAACTAATATTCAATCAAATTAAGAAAAGAGACCTTCAAAAAAAGAAATAAAATATAGGTATATTGCCTAATAATGAATGCTAATGCCTGCTCAATTTGAAATAGAGTACATACTTATACTTTATCTAAAAAAAAAAATAAAATCTAAGGAATAGAATTAGAATAAAATCTGAATACATTTGATTAGGCTGCACGAAAAATTATTGAACTTCCATTCAGAGTTCCCAAAAAGGTCTTAGAAGATTAAAATAGGTCCGTTGAGCGCCTCACTCTTATGTCATAATAGATTCGAACACTTGCCCCGAATTGACTTCGAGATCATAATTGTTCTAGTGAAAAACTAAAGAAATGAAATTTACTAAGATATCCAATACATGAGAGATAGGAGAGAACAAAACTCAATAGAAACATCTCTAATAAGTTCACTAATTCTGTTTTATGTTGGCAGGTCTCTTTGTATGTGTTGTCTGGAAAGAGGAGGACTCAATGATTATTCGTTCACCGGAACCAGAAGTTAAAATTTTGGTAGATAGGGATCCTATAAAAACTTCTTTTGAGGAATGGGCAAAACCTGGTCATTTCTCAAGAACAATAGCTAAGGGACCAGATACTACTACTTGGATCTGGAACCTACATGCTGACGCTCATGATTTTGATAGCCATACTAATGATTTAGAGGAGATTTCCCGAAAAGTTTTTAGTGCGCATTTTGGCCAACTCTCTATCATCTTTCTTTGGCTGAGTGGCATGTATTTTCATGGTGCTCGTTTTTCCAATTATGAGGCATGGTTAAGTGATCCTACTCACATTAGGCCTAGTGCTCAGGTGGTTTGGCCAATAGTGGGTCAAGAAATATTGAATGGTGATGTAGGGGGGGGGTTCCGAGGAATACAAATAACCTCTGGTTTTTTTCAGATTTGGAGAGCATCTGGAATAACTAATGAATTACAACTCTATTGTACTGCAATTGGTGCATTGGTCTTTGCAGCCTTAATGCTTTTTGCTGGTTGGTTTCATTATCACAAAGCTGCTCCAAAATTGGCTTGGTTCCAAGATGTAGAATCTATGTTGAATCACCATTTGACAGGGCTCCTAGGGTTGGGGTCTCTTTCTTGGGCAGGACATCAAATACATGTATCTTTACCGATTAACCAATTTCTAAATGCTGCAGTAGATCCCAAAGAGATACCACTTCCTCATGAATTTATCCTAAATCGGGATCTTTTGGCTCAACTTTATCCGAGTTTTTCCGAGGGAGCAACCCCATTTTTTACCTTGAATTGGTCAAAATACGGAGAATTTCTTACTTTTCGTGGAGGATTAGATCCAGTAACTGGAGGTTTATGGCTGACCGATATTATACACCATCATTTAGCTATTGCAATTCTTTTCTTGATAGCGGGTCACATGTATAGGACCAACTGGGGTATTGGTCACAATATAAAAGACATTTTAGAGGCACATAAAGGTCCATTTACAGGCCAGGGTCATAAAGGTATATATGAGATTCTAACAACGTCATGGCATGCTCAATTATCTATTAATCTAGCTATGTTAGGCTCTTTGACCATTGTTGTAGCTCACCATATGTATTCTATGCCTCCTTATCCATACCTAGCTACTGACTATGGTACACAACTGTCATTGTTTACACATCACATGTGGATTGGTGGATTTCTCATAGTCGGTGCTGCTGCGCATGCAGCGATTTTTATGGTAAGAGATTATGATCCGACTATTCGATACAACGATCTATTAGATCGTGTCCTTAGACATCGTGATTCAATCATATCACATCTTAACTGGGTATGTATCTTTTTAGGTTTTCACAGTTTTGGTTTGTATATTCATAATGATACCATGAGCGCATTAGGGCGCCCTCAAGATATGTTTTCAGATACTGCTATACAATTACAGCCGATCTTTGCTCAATGGATACAAAATACCCACGCTTTAGCACCTGGCACAACAGCCCCAGGTGCAGCAACAAGTACCAGTTTGACTTGGGGAGGTGAAAATTTAGTAGCAGTGGGCGGTAAAGTTGCTTTGTTACCTATTCCTTTAGGAACTGCGGATTTTTTGGTCCATCATATTCATGCATTTACAATTCATGTAACAGTATTGATACTCTTAAAGGGTGTTCTATTTGCTCGTAGTTCACGATTGATACCGGATAAAGCAAATCTAGGTTTTCGTTTCCCTTGTGATGGACCTGGAAGAGGGGGGACATGCCAAGTATCCGCTTGGGATCATGTCTTCTTAGGACTATTTTGGATGTACAATTCAATTTCCGTAGTTATATTCCATTTCAGTTGGAAAATGCAGTCAGATGTTTGGGGTAGTATAAGTGATCAAGGGATAGTAACTCATATCACAGGAGGAAATTTTGCGCAGAGTTCCATTACCATTAATGGGTGGCTTCGTGATTTCTTATGGGCGCAGGCATCCCAGGTAATTCAGTCTTATGGTTCTTCATTATCTGCATATGGTCTTTTTTTCTTGGGTGCACATTTTGTATGGGCTTTTAGTTTAATGTTTCTATTCAGCGGGCGTGGTTATTGGCAAGAACTTATTGAATCCATTGTTTGGGCTCATAATAAATTAAAAGTTGCTCCTGCTACTCAGCCCAGAGCCTTGAGCATTGTACAAGGACGTGCTGTAGGAGTAACACATTACCTTCTAGGTGGAATTGCCACAACATGGGCATTCTTCTTAGCAAGAATTATTGCAGTAGGATAATAGCTAGGAGGATTTGAAAATCATTATGGCATTAAGATTTCCAAGCTTTAGTCAAGGCTTAGCTCAAGACCCCACTACTCGTCGTATTTGGTTTGGTATTGCTACCGCACATGACTTCGAAAGTCATGATGATATTACTGAGGAACGTCTTTATCAGAATATTTTTGCTTCTCATTTCGGGCAATTAGCAATCATTTTTCTGTGGACTTCCGGGAATCTCTTTCATGTAGCTTGGCAAGGTAATTTTGAGACATGGGTACAGGATCCTTTACATGTAAGACCTATTGCTCATGCAATTTGGGATCCTCATTTTGGTCAACCAGCTGTAGAAGCTTTTACTCGAGGGGGTGCTCTAGGTCCTGTTAATATAGCCTATTCTGGTGTTTATCAGTGGTGGTATACAATCGGTTTACGTACTAATGGGGATCTTTATACTGGAGCTATTTTTCTATTAATACTTTCTATTATATCTTTAATAGCAGGTTGGTTACACCTACAACCAAAATGGAAACCGAGTGTTTCGTGGTTTAAAAATGCCGAATCCCGCCTCAATCATCATTTGTCAGGACTATTCGGAGTAAGTTCCTTGGCTTGGACAGGGCATTTAGTTCATGTTGCTATTCCGGGGTCCAGGGGGGAATCCGTTCGATGGAACAATTTATTAGATATCTTGCCGCACCCCGAGGGATTAGGTCCATTTTTTACAGGTCAGTGGAATCTTTATGCTCAAAACCCAGATTCCAATAATCATATATTTGGTACCCCTCAAGGAGCAGGAACTGCTATTCTAACACTTCTCGGAGGATTTCATCCGCAAACTCAAAGTTTATGGTTAACTGATATTGCACACCATCATTTGGCTATTGCGTTTATTTTTCTAGTTGCTGGCCATATGTATAGAACTAATTTCGGGATTGGTCACAGTATTAAAGATCTTTTAGAAGCACATACTCCTCCGGGGGGTAGATTGGGGCGTGGGCATAAGGGTCTTTATGATACAATCAATAATTCAATTCATTTTCAATTAGGTCTTGCTCTAGCCTCTTTAGGGGTTATTACTTCCTTGGTAGCACAACACATGTACTCTTTACCTGCTTATGCGTTTATAGCGCAAGACTTTACTACTCAAGCTGCCTTATATACTCATCATCAATATATAGCAGGCTTCATTATGACAGGGGCTTTTGCTCATGGAGCTATCTTTTTTATTAGAGATTATAATCCAGAGCAGAATCAAGATAATGTCTTGGCAAGAATGTTAGACCATAAAGAAGCTATCATATCCCACTTAAGTTGGGCTAGCCTCTTTCTGGGGTTCCATACTCTGGGACTTTATGTCCATAACGATGTCATGCTTGCTTTTGGTACTCCGGAGAAACAAATTTTGATTGAACCTATATTTGCCCAATGGATACAATCTGCTCATGGTAAAACTTCCTATGGGTTCGATATACTTTTATCTTCAACGAACAGTCCGGCGTTCAATGCGGGACGAAGCATATGGTTGCCTGGTTGGTTAAACGCTGTAAATGAGAATAGTAATTCTCTATTCTTAACAATAGGGCCTGGAGACTTCTTGGTTCATCATGCTATTGCTCTTGGTTTACATACAACTACTTTGATTTTAGTAAAAGGTGCTTTGGATGCGCGTGGTTCTAAGTTAATGCCTGATAAAAAAGATTTTGGTTATAGTTTTCCTTGTGATGGCCCGGGACGAGGCGGAACTTGTGATATTTCCGCTTGGGACGCATTTTATTTGGCAGTTTTCTGGATGTTAAATACCATTGGATGGGTTACTTTTTATTGGCATTGGAAACACATTACACTATGGCAGGGTAATATTTCACAGTTTAATGAATCTTCTACCTATTTGATGGGATGGTTAAGAGATTATCTATGGTTGAACTCTTCACAACTTATCAATGGATATAACCCTTTTGGTATGAATAGTTTATCAGTCTGGGCATGGATGTTCTTGTTTGGACATCTTGTTTGGGCTACTGGATTTATGTTCTTAATTTCTTGGCGCGGATATTGGCAGGAATTGATTGAAACTTTGGCATGGGCTCATGAACGTACACCTTTGGCTAATTTGATTCGATGGAGAGATAAACCAGTGGCTCTTTCCATTGTGCAAGCAAGATTGGTTGGACTAGCCCACTTTTCCGTAGGTTATATATTTACTTATGCAGCCTTCTTAATTGCCTCTACATCGGGCAAATTCGGTTAATTGAATTCTTTATTATATATATCTGGCAAGAATCTCATTTCCTTCTATAGGGAAGAGAAGCCACTTATACATCTAGGATCCGACTTCTATCATTGATGCTAATAGCAAATTAACCATTATGGCAAGGAAAAGTGTTATTCAGAGGGAAAAGAAGAGACAAAAATTGGAACAGAAATATCATTTGATTCGCCGATCCTCAAAAAAAGAAATAAGCAAAGTTCCGTCGTTAAGTGAGAAATGGGAAATTCATGGAAAATTAGAATCACTACCGCGTAATAGTGCACCTATACGTCTTCATCGACGTTGTTTTTCGACCGGAAGACCGAGAGCTAATTATCGAGACTTTGGATTATCTGGACACATACTTCGGGAAATGGTTCATGCATGTTTCTTGCCGGGTGCAACAAGATCCAGTTGGTAAGGATTTCCAATTATCTTCATTTTTTTCATTTTATTATCAGCGATCATAGGAGGGTCCCTTTACCGTTATGTATAAATGGTTTATTCTATTTATATAGATATGGTAAAGGGACGCATTCCATCTTTGTTTTTGTTCATTAGTTATCAATTCTTTTCTTTATCGCGGAGTAGAGCAACTTGGTAGCTCGCAAGGCTCATAACCTTGAGGTTACGGGTTCAAATCCCGTCTCCGCAACTTTTTGAATTTGATAAAAAAACAAGGTTTCAAGAAGAAGGGCATTATACGCAGTAAATTCTATGGCATTTTTCATACTATGACTATTAAATACATAGGGCGGATAGCGGGAATCGAACCCGCGTCTTCTCCTTGGCAAAGAGAAATTTTACCATTCGACTATATCCGCGTTTTCATTGTACTTGATATGCGATTCTATTTATACAGAGATGGGCCTGATATTCTATATAGGGATATAGGGATAATGAAAAAGAAATTTAGATAATAGATATTGTCTCCCAAATAAAATATTTTCTATTACTATTCATTTTTATCAAGAATTCCCATTTCTATTATTACATTTCTATTATTATATATGGTTTTTTTCTATATATCTATATAATTGAATTGAAATTATCATTCTATCGAATATTTTGATTTACTTTTTTCTTAAAAAAGTAAGTTCCTATTAATAAAAAATTATATTTATCTATATAGAGATACAGATAGATATTCTATATTATTAAATACTAGACGACGTATAAATAGATTTATAGTATTTCATTTGAATATTCTATTCATATCATATTAATATGAATAGAATATTCAAATGAAATTCAAATTTTTATAGTTCATTTTTTCTATTTTATTTCTTTTAGTTTCACAATGTACCACCATATAAGTATAAGATATAAGATTTTTCCAATAGAAGAAGTTTACTCCCCCTTAGAATGTAATGTGTTATAGTTTTCTTTTTTTTTTTTAGGAACTGATCTATTCCCTTTATGGCTGACAATCCGAAAGAATTCTGAGGGAGGGGTCATTTCATTTTTAATCTAGAATAAAAAGAACTTCAAGAAATGAGAGAATTAAGAATACCCACTAGAAACACTAATCCAATCCATAATGATGTACCGGAAAATAGAACATTTTTGTTATTTGACCAACCTTCAGGAGAAGCAAATACAACAGGTACACTAATCAATAAAATAAATGAAATAGCAATTAATGCAAAAACAGCTAATTGGAAAGCAATAGTCATGTTTCTAATCCTCCAATTTACCAACAAAAGAACTTTACCATTTGATCCCTCAACCCCTGGATGCCTTTCTTAATATTCATTGAAAAAAAAATTTGTAAATGGAAAAACGCAGAAGGGTTTTATCATGAATTCATTGATTTTGTTTATTATCAACCCTTTTGAGGCTTGGATCGAGGATAGTTTTTTTACTTCACAAAAAGGCATGCTGGATTTTGTACCTATATACATACCGATAGAAAACTAAACCAATAAATTCACATTGAATATCTTTCCTATGGGTCGATAAAAGGGTATCAATTCAAATACTCATGGTCTACTCAGTGGAATAAAGATAAAAAAATATATATATTAGCTTTTGGAGAGATGGCTGAGTGGTTGATAGCCCCGGTCTTGAAAACCGGTATAGTTTGAAACAAAGAATTATCGAGGGTTCGAATCCCTCTCTCTCCTTTTTCTCGATGAATAGATTTGTTTATTTTCTTAGTTTCTATCGAATCTTTTTTTCGGACTGGGCTATATATCCTCAACATCCCGAAAAAAAGATTCGATAGAAACTAAGAAAATAGGAAAATAAATTCTTCTTTACGACTCGCTCTACTCAACCAAATATTTATAGTAAAAAAAAGGGATTTCTACTTCATTGGATCTCACGTCTCAATTAAGAGGAGTCATGGAAAGAACAGGTTCAAAATCGCGATCAATTCCTTTTTCAAATCCTGCGGCAGCTGCGCGAGCTCTTCCCGCGTGCCATAAATGGCCTACAAATAGAAAGAATCCTAGAACAAAATGAGAAGTAGCTAACCAACTTCTAGGAGAAACATAATTGACTGCATTAATCTCTGTAGCTACGCCACCCACGGAATTTAATGAACCTAAAGGAGCATGAGTCATATATTCCGCAGAACGACGTTCTTGCCAAGGCTGTATATCTTTTTTCAGTCTACTCAAGTCTAAACCATTAGGACCCCTTAGAGGTTCTAACCAAGGAGCACGCAAATCCCAAAAACGCATAGTTTCTCCGCCAAAAATAACTTCTCCAGTCGGGGAACGCATTAGATATTTACCTAAACCTGTAGGTCCTTGAGCAGATCCTACATTAGCCCCAAGACGTTGGTCTCTAACTAGAAAAGTAAATGCTTGAGCTTGAGAAGCTTCTGGACCAGTGGGCCCATAAAACTCACTAGGATAAGCGGTATTATTAAACCAGACAAAGCAACAAGCAATAAAACCAAAAACAGATAAAGCACCTAAACTATAAGATAAGTAAGCTTCTCCAGACCATACAAGTGCACGCCGAGCCCATGCAAAGGGTTTGGTTAAGATATGCCAGATTCCACCAAGTATACAAATGGAACCCAACCATACATGCCCTCCAATAATATCTTCCAAATCGTCCACACTAACAATCCACCCTTCGCCCCCAAAAGGCGATTTTAATAAATATCCAAATAGAATACTTGGACTAAGGGTCAAATTGGTTATTTTTCTTACATCTCCCCCCCCCGGAGCCCATGTATCATATATACCTCCAAAATAAAGAGCCTTGAATACTAGAAGAAAAGCACCTATACCTAACAAGATTAAGTGAATACCCAAAATTGTAGTCATTTTATTTCTATCTTTCCATACATAACCGAAGAACGGAAAAGATTCTTCAAGAGTCTCAGGTCCCAGAAGTGCATGATAAATACCGCCAAAGCCCAATACTGCAGAGGAAATTAAGTGAAGTACTCCAGACACAAAGTATGGAAAAGTGTCTATAACTTCCCCCCCAGGACCTACTCCCCAACCTAGAGTAGCTAGGTGGGGAAGCAAAATTAAACCTTGTTCATACATGGGCTTCTCGGGTACGAAATGAGCCACTTCAAAAAGGTTCATTGCTCCGGCCCAGAATACTATTAATCCAGCATGGGCTACATGGGCCCCTAATAGTTTACCAGATAAATTGATAAGTCGGGCATTCCCGGCCCACCAAGCGAAACCGGTAGTTTCCTGGTCACGACCAGTTAAAGCTAAAGTTCCATTAAAGAGCGTTTCCACGTGGTAGAACCTCCTCAGGGAATATAAGGTTTTCATGAGGCTGATCTTGAGCTGCCATCCACGCACGAATACCTTCGTTTAAGAGAATATTTTTTGTGTAGAAAGTCTCAAATTCAGGATCTTCCGCTGCGCGGATTTCTTGAGAAACGAAGTCATAAGCACGTAGGTTCAGGGCCAAACCGACTACCCCAAGAGCACTCATCCATAAACCAGTTACTGGTACAAATAACATAAAGAAATGTAACCAACGTTTATTGGAAAAAGCAACCCCAAAGATTTGGGACCAAAAGCGATTAGCAGTAACCATTGAATAAGTTTCTTCAGCTTGGGTTGGGTTAAAAGCACGGAATGTATTTGCGCCATCACCATCTTCAAATAAAGTATTTTCTACGGTTGCACCATGAATAGCGCATAGTAGTGCAGCGCCCAATACACCAGCAACTCCCATCATATGAAATGGGTTTAATGTCCAATTATGAAATCCTTGGAAAAAGAGGATGAATCGAAATATAGCTGCTACACCAAAACTTGGAGCAAAGAACCAACCAGACTGACCCAGTGGATAAATAAGGAATACAGAAACAAAAACAGCAATTGGACCTGAGAATGCGATTGCATTATAAGGTCGCAATTGAACAGATCGAGCAAGTTCAAATTGACGTAACATGAAACCTATTAATCCGAAAGCACCGTGGAGAGCAACAAAAGTCCACAGACCGCCTAACTGACACCAACGGGTAAAATCTCCCTGTGCTTCAGGACCCCACAGTAACAACAAAGAGTGTGCTAAACTATTAGCGGGAGTGGAAACTGCAGCGGTTAAGAAGTTGCAGCCTTCTAAATAAGAACTTGCCAAGCCGTGAGTATACCATGAAGTTACAAAGGTCGTACCTGTAAACCAACCCCCCAAGGCGAAATAGGCGCAAGGAAAGAGTAATAGACCGGACCAACCCACAAAAACGAAACGGTCCCTCCGCAACCAGTCATCCATAATATCAAATAAATCATTTTCATCTTTGGTAAATTTACCAAGAGCTATAGTCATAGCGATCCTCCTATTCAACTACTTCAACCATTTCCCAACACCTCATAGAGCATTTTCAGAGATGGGACGGACCTTGATCATTTATCTCTATTCATTTCTCTCTATATATATATAGAATATATAAGTATACTTTCCCTTGTTTTCTAATCGGTTTCGAATAAAAAATCATTTATGGGTCTATTGATATCTAGGGCAAATCCATGAACTCGATGTGGTTATTCCTTATCTATTCTTAAAAATCTTCCAAGTCATCAATCATAAAATCTGCTATGACTCCAAAATCCGATAGAAATTTTTTTTTCAGAACTGTTCAAGAAACAAATGATCCCCTGTTTCACTTCTTATACCTAGCGGATCTTCAGACATATTTCTCTCCTTTCATCAAAGAAACTTATTCTTGAAGTTTGGTTGTGAATTGACTTCTATTTTGTCTAGGAAACTACTGTAGGATCATAGGTTTTCTAAATTTCTATTTCATTTACAGTTTTTTCTTTAGTATTTCATTTTTTTTTATAAATACTATAATAAAAAGAAAAAACTGTAAATGAAAGTTTTTGTCTCATATATATGAATTGCTGGAAAAATATCGTACACATCGATATGAAAAGAAACTATTTGATATGTGAAGACATAATTTAATGTATTTTTCTATTATTTCTATAAGATTCTATCTAATCTTATAGAAATAATAGAAATTTATGGAAAAAAATATGTTTCATTTTAATTTTAAAAAAACTTGTTTGGTGGAACTTGAAATTCGTATTAAGGCCCTTCTGAGTAAAGAAAAGGCATAACCTTTTTTCTTAGTTCAGAAACAAGAAGATTTCATTGGAAATATTCAGAGATTCTTAGGGAGTCTAAACGAAAAAAGTCTTAAAAAGAAAAAAAATTGTTCGAATTGAATCTTTATCAAATTTGAATATCAGAATAGTAGATATAAATATAATTCAACGGGTTAGGTCCACTTACTTTTTTTTATTTTTCCATTATTGAATTTTACACTTTTTCTTTTTTATTACAAATAGAAACTTTTTCAAAATATCAAGAATCTTTTTATTCTTCCTTCAAATAGAAAGACTATTGCTTTTGAAAAAAAAAGTAAAAAGCCCCTTATCGGATTTGAACCGATGACTTACGCCTTACCATGGCGTTACTCTACCACTGAGTTAAAAGGGCCCTTTTTCTTTCTTTCAATTTCTAAATAAGGAACTAGCATGACTAGTACATATATTTGTTACTGTGTATACTTATTCTATAAATTTATATAAATTATTTCTATAAATTTATATAAATTATATAAATTAAATGATATAAATGGGATTAGAATACATGTACATCAATATCTATTATTTGTATAATGACTCATCAAAGAACAAAAAATTGGATTTACCTAGTGAATAGAATATAGTTAAAAAAAAGAATTGATTAAGATTGGATTTGATCCATATCAAATATATTATTTCAAAATGGATTCTTGAAGTCATTCTAATCATAACACTAAATTCTTTTTATTGATACATAAATGTACTCACAAAATAAAATATTTCATCGAAACATTGATAAAATCGAATCATTGATAAAATGGATTCAATATGTTCTGTCCCTAAACCAAATTTTTATTTTTTTATTGAAAAATTCTATTTTCCAAAGTTTTTTTTCTTAGTATTAGATATAAATCTACCTATCGAATCTTAGTATTAGTAATAAATGATAGAAATGAAGTTTTAACCTCTCGTCCTTTGCAACAAACGAATCATTCCTGTGAAGAATTTTCTCTTTATTGGAACATTACTTCTTTTTTTTTCTTATTATGACTGGAATAAAAAAATTTAGAAATATAAATGATTAATAAAAAATTTCTATGGAATTATGAAAGAACGAAAAATATTTTTTTTTATCGAATCATATCATTATATTGACAATTGCAAAAAACTGTTCATACTATGAACGTAGTATAATGGCGGTCGGGCAAGTATGCCCCCATCGTCTAGTGGTTCAGGACATCTCTCTTTCAAGGAGGCAGCGGGGATTCGACTTCCCCTGGGGGTAGGGTGTTACGAAAGGAAGTTGATCAAAAATTTTCAATAAAAACTGAAATGTATTCTTCCTATTGTGCTGGGTCGATGCCCGAGCGGTTAATGGGGACGGACTGTAAATTCGTTGGCAATATGTCTACGCTGGTTCAAATCCAGCTCGGCCCAAGAATTTGCCGATCCACTATGAAATTCTATAACCCATTTATAGTTCTCTGGAAATGACTGATGTGCTATGATACGGAAGAATCAAAATATTAAACATATCTAAGGTTATTTCTTTTTTTTCTGTATTCCATATTTCTTTCCACAAATTCAAAATCTTGTTAATAATCGGTATTCATGTCAAGATCTGTAAGTAGAAAATATAAGGAAAAATTGAAAAAAAAAATATTTTTTTTTCATTGATTCAATTTTCAATCGATTTGTTAATAGAATAAGAATAAGAAACGGATTACGAGTAATTTGTGTCGATCTCACTAAAGTGGATATCGATATACATATCAATATATAAAAAAATGCGCTTTTTTCATTTACAACAAAAAGGTTCGAATCCGAAATAGAAAAAGAAAAGGTTTGACAGAAACGGTCCGTAAAAATATTTATACAGTACACCCCTTTCCCTGGGATTGTAGTTCAATTGGTCAGAGCACCGCCCTGTCAAGGCGGAAGCTGCGGGTTCGAGCCCCGTCAATCCCGTTGGATATAAATCCAAAAAAATAAAAAATAAATTCCTTTTTTGTGTATTTGTAGGGAATCAAATTGATAAACAAAATTTTATTTGGGGCCCCCCCCTGCTTTTTCATTTGTTTCGCCGAAAAAGGAAGGAAAGGGATTTTGGACTTTCATCAAGAATAAATGTTTTTTTGTTTTATTTAGTATGGATAAAAGATCTTCCTATGTTATACTATTTCATGAGTTGATTTGATAGCTCAGATTTTGTGATTCATGATATTGATCCGATTTGATATCATTGAAATCCAATTTATACCATTGTTGAAAGATTGAACATTTCTATGGGATTAAATCCCGAATTTTTTTTTTAGAAATTTAAGAGAAATAGAACATAATAAAGATTATGGAAGTAAATATTCTCGCATTTATTGCTACTGCACTGTTTATTCTAGTTCCTACTGCTTTTTTACTTATAATTTATGTAAAAACGGTAAGTAAAAGTGACTAATTTCACTGAAATATGATTTCTTCATTTTTATGAATGATTTAAAAAAATGATCGTACAATCAGCGTAATCCAGATAGTAGAAATCAATTTGATTTCTACTATCTGAGAATTGCGTCCAATTTTTTTTTTCAGATTCTTTTTACAAACAATTCCGGTATCTTAGGAAAAAAAGGGGGTAAAAAAACAGGAATGGTTATTACACGGTCCGCCATTTTCCATATATATATATATCTATATAACCAGGTTAAGCGTCAGTTCATCGAAATAGAAATTTTAAGAAAAATTTGATTGGAATAGGAATCCATTTCTTCTTCTTTTTGATTCCCTTGTTTTTCTCAAAATAGGAATATGGGAATAATGAAAATATTTGTTTGATTGAAAGAGTATTTTCAATTCCTATAAGATACATAGAATACATTACACTACTAAAATATAATAGAATCAAGATAGATTTTCTATTTGAACTCAATTAATTAGTATTAGTTTAAATGAAATATTTTCATTCAATAGTTTCGAAATTCAAAAATTCAGGTAGAAATCAACAAGGTTACTTGGATCCCTTAACTCAATTTTTAGTATCCCTATAGCCCACTTCTTCCCCATACTACGAGGGAAAGGGAAAATGAAAAAACTACCATTAAAGCAGCCCAAGCAATACTTACTATATCCATGTAAATTTTGTCTCCTATCTCTATAAATATGAAGGAACTATTTCATTATTTTTTCAAATTTTTTATTCTATTCTTTTTTTTGTATTATTCGCTAAAAATACTATACTATAATAGTGGAATTGCTATTACAGAGTCAAAAAAAGGATTCTGGGCTAACATCATTCACGAAAAACAAGAATTCATTCTATTTATTAGTTATTAGAACATCTAAAAAGTTTTTTTTGATTATTTTTAGTAAAATCATAAAACATTAAACATAAAAAAATTATAGGAAGTTATAAGTCAATGAATGTTACTACCAGGTGGGAATATTAAGATTTCTCTTTTATCATTTCCTTAAGGATTTCATAAAAAAAGAATCAAGACAGATTCATTTGCATACTTATACTCTTCTTTCTATTTGAAATAGTCCCTTAAATGTCTCCCAATTCGTTCTCTAAAATAATTAAAAAAACTTTTTTTCTTTTCTATTCGATTTTAGAATCAAAACTTTTTAATTTTATTAGAATATAGAATATGAAAATCTAAAGAATACTTTTTTTGAATATTACGAAAGCGAATTAGCTAAATTAAAGCTATTAAATAGAATTGATCTAAATAAATAATATTGATAAAATGTGGAAGCACTCATAAACTTTAAATTAGTCTGTATAGAAGGTTTTTCTTCTGCCTTTTCTCTACCTAAAAATGGACTTTCCTATCCGACTTATTCTTAATCCAATCTAATAAAAGACCCAGTCAGGAGACAGACACTACAATAGTTGTGTAGTGAACGAACTATCATTTCTAAATTTATGGATTCCTTTTCACTACTAGAATCTTTCCTTGAATTCGAGACAAAAATATTTACAACATTTTTTAAGCTACTGATGCTTATAATTTCGAATCAAACGCAATTCTCAAGACTCCTTTTCCCTCGCTTGCTTCTGTTGGAAAAAAAGTTTTCTAAAAAAACGTAATATAATCTTTCATTTACAGTTTCTTATCGATCAGGCGACACCCGGATTTGAACTGGGGAAAAAGGATTTGCAGTCCCCCGCCTTACCACTCGGCCATGCCGCCAATAAAAATATAGATATGAAGTTTTTGAGAATACTCCCCCCTTTTCTTTCTATTGAAAAATTGAAAAACAATCTTGAGACAAATCGCAACCGTTAACTATTCTTTTATGAATTATTCTTGAATATTTGAATAGAAATTTTTTTTTCTTAATGAGATCAGAAAATAAAAATTGATACATAACCAATCAATATTGCTTTTTTTTTTAACTTTGTTCATTCTAATTATAACAGCAACTTTCAATATATGTAAACCCTAGAATATCAATTTGATCTGTTACACAGATATTATCTAATCGAGTATCTTATCCATATCTATATAGATATAGAATACCAATACTATACGGTATTTTCAAGAAATTATCGTGCTTATTCTTTTTTTACAATTTTCAATAGAAAATTTGTAAAAATTCACACAACATGTTATGTGTTTGTTATCCTGAACAAATATGACTGCAATAAAGTTAGAGACAGATCTATAGCTGCAGTTAAATATATGCATGTTTCAAAAATACAAGCCTTATTACATTACACATAACATACTCTAATCATATTCTCCCCAATTCTCTCCAAAATACTTCACTTCAAAATATATCTTTTCTTGACAATTTCGAATGGATTTTTTTTTGTATCCAATTGAATTTGAATATGTAATATCATAATAATGATAGAAATGAAATGCATTTTTTTAGATTCCTAAAAAAAATATTGAAATGCCCGTAGAAATTTCCAATCCTTTTTTAGATTAGACTTTCGATTCTATCTGTTTGTTTTGTTGCAAATTCCTTCGAAGTTGAGTATCAAATTCTAATATTTCTTTCTCTTTTCATAATAGGTATTTCATACACTAAGAAATATTTGATACACGGGATTAGGTAAGATTTCATGTAATTCAGTATAAAGAATAGAAATTCCAATATTGCTAAATGGATTCATGTGATTTGATGAAGCATGACAGCAAATCGTGGAATATTTTTCGATAAAATTCACGGGGAAATTGAAAATGCTTGGGAGTGAAAATGAAGAAATGTCTACACTACCTGGATTGAATCAGATACAATTTGAAGGGTTTTGTAGGTTCATTGATCGGGGCTTAACAGAAGGGCTTTTTAAGTTTCCAAAAATTGAGGATACAGATCAAGAAATTGAATTTCAATTATTTGCCGAAACATATCAATTATTAGAACCCTTGATAAACGAAAAAGATGCTGTATATGAATCACTTACATATTCTGCTGAATTATATATATCCGCGGGATTAATTTGGAAAAGTAGTAGAGATATACAAAAACAAACTATTTTTGTTGGAAATATTCCTCTAATGAATTCTCTGGGAACTTCTATAGTAAATGGAATATACAGAATAGTAATCAATCAAATATTGCAAAGTCCTGGTATCTATTACCGTTCAGAATTGGACCCTAACGGAATT
>NW_028197103.1:0-15000 GCF_037176805.1 Vigna unguiculata | reverse complement strand
GAGCACCTACTCTGCATAGATTAGGTATACAGGCATTCCAACCCATTTTAGTAGAGGGGCGTGCTATTTGTTTGCATCCATTAGTTTGTAAGGGATTCAATGCAGACTTTGATGGCGATCAAATGGCTGTTCATGTGCCTTTATCCTTAGAAGCTCAAGCAGAAGCACGTTTACTTATGTTTTCTCATACAAACCTCTTGTCTCCAGCTATCGCGGATCCAATTTCTGTACCAACTCAAGATATGCTTATTGGACTTTACATATTAACGAATGGGAATCGTCGGGGTATTTCTTCAAATAGGTATAATCCACGTAATTGCAGAAATTTGAAAAATGAAAGAATTCCCCAAAAAAACTATAAGTATACGAAAAAAAAAGAACCTTTTTTTTGGAATTCCTATGATGCAATTGGAGCTTATCAACAGAAAAGAATAACCTTCGATAGTCCTTTGTGGCTCCGGTGGCGACTAGATCTACGCATTATTTCGTCAAGAGAAGTTCCTATCGAAGTTCACTATGAATCTTTAGGCACCTATCATGAAATTTATGGGCATTATCTAGTAGTAAGAAGTACAAAAAAACAAATTCGTTCTATTTACATTCGAACCAACGTAGGTCATATTTCTTTTTATCGAGAAATCGAAGAAGCTGTACAAGGTTTTTGCCGAGCCTATTCATATGGTATCTAATCATATAGATGGTTGTATCTAAGATAAACAAATTTATGATACTGGTGTAAATTCAAATCTTCATGATTTAACATTTAACAAGGATCTTAGTTTTTTAATTTCTCAATTTCTACACAAATTAAGATAAAGAAAAGGCAGTTTTTCAATCATTGACTCAAATCCATTGTTGAACTGAATGAATCCCACTGAGTGGAATAGGGAGGTACTTATGGCAGAACGGACCAATCTAATGTTTCACAATAAAGTGATAGGTGGAACTGCCATTAAACGACTTATTAGCAGATTAATAGATCACTTCGGAATGGCATATACATCACATATCCTGGATCAAGTCAAGACTCTGGGATTCCGCCAAGCTACGGCTACATCCATTTCATTAGGAATTGATGACCTTTTAACAATACCTTCGAAAGGATGGCTAGTCCGAGATGCTGAACACCAAAATTTGATTTTGGAAAAACAGCATCATTATGGAAATGTACATGCAGTAGAAAAATTACGCCAATCCATTGAGATATGGTATGCTACAAGTGAATATTTTCGACAAGAAATGAATCCTAATTTTAGAATGACCGATCCTTTTAATCCAGTCCATATAATGTCCTTTTCGGGAGCTAGAGGAAATGCATCTCAAGTACACCAATTAGTAGGTATGAGAGGATTAATGTCGGATCCACAAGGACAAATGATTGATTTACCTATTCAAAGCAATTTACGCGAAGGGCTATCTTTAACAGAATATATAATTTCTTGCTACGGAGCTCGTAAAGGGGTTGTAGATACTGCTGTACGAACATCAGATGCTGGATATCTTACACGTAGACTTGTTGAAGTGGTTCAACATATTGTTATACGTCGAACAGATTGTGGTACCATTCGAGGAATTTCAGTAAATACCCAGAATGAAACGATGCCGGAAAGTAGTTGGACACAAACATTAATTGGTCGTGTATTAGCAGACGATATATACAGAGGTTCACGATGCATTGCCATTAGAAATCAAGATATTGGAATTGGACTTTTCAATCGATTGAAAACCTTTCAAACACAACCAATATCTATACGAACTCCTTTTACCTGTAGGAATACATCTTGGATCTGTCGATTGTGTTATGGTCAAAGTCCTACTCAAGGTCACTTGGTGGAATTAGGAGAAGCTGTAGGTATTATTGCGGGCCAATCCATTGGAGAACCGGGCACTCAATTAACATTAAGAACTTTTCATACTGGCGGAGTATTCACAGGGGGGACTGCCGAACAGGTGCGAGCACCTTATAATGGAAAAATTAAATTCAATGAGGATTTGGTTCATCCTACACGTACACGTCACGGGCATCCTGCTTTTCTATGTTATATAGACTTGTATGTTAGTATTGAAAATGGTGACATTATACATAATGTGACTATTCCACCAAAAAGTTTTCTATTAGTTCAAAATAATCAATATGTAAAATCAGAACAAGTGATTGCCGAGATTCTCGCAGGAACATATACTTTTAATTTAAAAGAAAAAGTTCGAAAACATGTTTATTCTGACTTAGAAGGAGAAATGCATTGGAGTACGGATGTGTATCATGCATCAGAATTTAAATATAGTAATGTCCATATCTTACCAAAAACAAGTCATTTATGGATTTTATCAGGAAAATCAGACAGATCCGCTTCAGTCTCTTTTTCAACCCGAAAAGATCAAGATCAATTGAACATTCATTATCTTTCTACAGGAGAAAGAGATATTTGTAACCATTTAGCAAGTAATAATAAAGTAAGACATAATTTGTTTCGTTTCACTCCTTCTGAAAAAAAAGAAAGAAGGATTTCAGATTATTCAAAAAATAATCAAATCCTATGTAAAGATCATTGTCATTTTACACATCCTGCTATTTTTCACGATACTACGGATTTATTAGCAAAGAGGCGGAGAAATCGATTCATTATTCCATTTCAATTCCAATCGATTCAAGAACGAGACAAAGCACTAATGTTAGATTCCAGTATCTCGATTGAAATACCAATCCATGGTATTTTTCGTAGAAATAGTATTTTTGCTTATTTCGATGATCCTCAATACCGAACACAGAGCTCGGGTATTACTAAATATAGGACTATTGATATAAATTACATTTTTAAAAAAGAGGATTTTTTAATCGAGTATCCAGGAATTCAAGAATTTAAGACAAAATACCAAATTAAAGTAGATCAATTTTTTTTCATTCCCGAAGAAGTGTATATTTTACCAGAATTTTCTTCCATAATGGTACGGAACAATAGTATTATTGAAGTAGATACACCAATCACTGTAAATATAAGAAGTCAAGTAAGCGGGTTGGTTCGATTGGAGAAGAAAAAAAAAAAGATTCAATTAAAAATATTTTCCGGGAATATCTATTTTCCCGGAGAAATGGATAAGATATCCCGGCACAGTGCCATGTTGATACCACCGAGAACGGTAAAAAAAAATTCAAAAGGATCAAAAAAAAAAATGAAAAATTGGATCTATGCTCAATGGATCACAATTATGAAAAAAAAGTATTTTGTTTTGGTTCGACCGGTCATTTTATATGAAATAGAAGATAGGATCAATTTAATCCAATTTTTTTCCCAAGATATGTTACAAGAAAGAGATAATTTGGAACTTCAAATTATTCATTATATTCTTTCTGGAAATGGAAAATCAATTCGGGGAATTTCTAATTCTAATACAAGTATTCAATTAGTTCGGACTTGTTTAGTCTTAAATTGGGATCAAGACAAAAAATTGTCTTCTATCGAAAAAGGGCATGCTTCTTTTGTTGAACTAAGTATAAAAGGTTTGGTTAGATATTTCTTAAAAATGGACTTAGGAAAATCCCATATTTCATATATAAGAAAAAGGAAAGATCCGCTCGGTTCAAGATTTATCTTGGATAATGAGTCGGACTGGACCAACATCAATCCATTTTTTTTTATAGATCCGAGGGAAAAAGTTCAACAATCACTTAGTCAAAATCATGGAACTATTCATATGTTGTTGAATAGAAATGAGAAATGCCGATCTTTAATAATTTTGTCATCATCGAATTGTTTTCAAATACGATCATTCCACGATGGAAAATATTACAATGGGATAAAAGAAGAAATAAATCCAATTCAAAGAGATCCTCTGATTCCAATTCAAAATTCGTTAGGTCCTTTAGGAATAGCCCTTCAAGTTGCCCATTTTTATTTTTACCTTTTAATTACTAATAATCAGATCTCGATAAATAAAAACGGGCAACTTGACAAATTAAAAGAAACTTTTCAAGTATTAAAATATTATTTAATAGACGAAAACGAGATCATTTATAAATCTGATCTATCTAGTAACATCCTTTTAAATCCATTCTATTTGAATTGGCATTTTTTCCATCATAATTATTGTGAAAAAAAAACGTTTCCCATAATAAGTCTTGGTCAATTTATTTGCGAAAATGTATGTATAGTTCAAACGAAAAATGAACCACACCTTAAATCGGGTCAAATTCTAACTGTTCAAATGGATTCTGTAGGAATAAGATCGGCTAACCCTTATTTGGCGACTCCTGGAACAACTGTTCATGGTCATTATGGAGAAATACTTTCTGAAGGAGATATATTAGTTACATTTATATATCAAAAATCGAGATCAGGTGATATAACACAAGGTCTTCCAAAAGTAGAACAGGTATTGGAAGTTCGTTCGATTGATTCAATATCCATAAACCTAGAAAAGAGAGTGGATACTTGGAATGGGCGTATAACAAGAATTCTTGGCATTCCTTGGGGATTCTTCATTAGTGCTGAGCTAACTATAGCGCAAAGTCGTATTTCTTTGGTTAATCAAATTCAAAAAGTTTATCGATCCCAGGGAGTTCACATTCATAATAGACATATAGAAATTATTGTGCGTCAAATAACATCAAAAGTATTGGTTTCAGAAGATGGAATGTCTAATGTTTTTTTGCCTGGCGAACTAATTGGATTGTTGCGGGCCGAACGAGCTGGGCGTTCCTTAGAAGAGTCGATCTGCTATCGAGTTCTATTATTGGGGATAACAAAAACATCTTTGAATACTCAAAGTTTCATATCTGAAGCAAGTTTTCAAGAAACTGCTAGAGTTTTATCAAAAGCCGCTCTCCGGGGTCGCATAGATTGGTTGAAAGGTCTGAAAGAGAACGTTGTTTTAGGGGGAATGATGCCAGTTGGTACTGGATTCAAAAGAATAATATACCGTTCAAAGCAAAGGCAATATAACAAGATTACCCCGGAAACAAAAAAAAGAATTTATGTGATACATCAAAATAATCTAGGATTTAAGAATTCCTAAAATAATGATTCTTAAGGTCGTATTCATCTCCGGTCACTTTATTTTGTATATATTTTGTATAATAAAAGAAACATAATAAATAAACGAATCATATTCAATGAAATAGAAAAAATGGCCCGATCTTTTTTTTATCAACGGCAAATTTTCAGTAGAAGAGAAGGTTCCTTCGGAACACTTATTTTTTTCTATTTCAGTATACTGGGTCTCTTTCTTTCATTTCAAAAAATTG
Organism: Vigna unguiculata; assembly: GCF_037176805.1. Taxonomy (NCBI): domain Eukaryota; kingdom Viridiplantae; phylum Streptophyta; class Magnoliopsida; order Fabales; family Fabaceae; genus Vigna; species Vigna unguiculata. Next base: position 9,758 of record NW_028197103.1, on the reverse strand, counting down.
ATCTAATTTCTATTTGGAAATGAAAGAAAAGTGTGGGGATAATTATAAATGACAAAAAGATATTGGAACATAATTTTGGAAGAGATGATGGAAGCTGGTGTTCATTTTGGCCACGGTACTAGAAAATGGAATCCTAAAATGTCACCTTATATTTCTGCAAAGCGTAAGGGTATTCATATTACAAATCTTATTAGAACTGCTCGGTTTTTATCAGAATCTTGTGATTTAGTTTTTGATGCAGCAAGTGGGGGAAAACAATTCTTAATTGTTGGTACAAAAAAAAAAGCAGCTGATTCAGTAGCGCGGGCTGCAATAAGAGCTCGGTGTCATTATGTTAATAAAAAATGGCTCGGCGGTATGTTAACGAATTGGTATACTACAAAAACACGACTTCAAAAGTTCAGGGACTTGAGAATGCAACAAAAGACGGGGAGATTTCATAGTTTTCCAAAAAAAGATGCCGCTATATTGAAGAGACAATTAGCTCAATTGGAAACATATCTTGGCGGCATTAAATATATGAAGGGCTTACCAGATATTGTAATAATCGTCGATCAACAAGAAGAATATACGGCTCTTCGAGAATGTATAACTTTGGAAATTCCAACAATTTGTTTAATTGATACAAATAGTGACCCGGACCTCGCTGATATTTCAATTCCAGCTAATGATGATGCTATAGCCTCAATTCGATTAATTCTTAACAAATTAGTTTTTGCAATTTGTGAGGGTCGGTCTAGATATATACGAAATTCTTGATTAATAATAAGATAAAAAATTCTTGAATTTGCTTCGAGGGGTTCATAGATTTATGGAATCGCTTACTATACTAGTAAGAAATTGCACAAAAATGAAAATAGAAAACAAACAAAAATTTTATGTAATTAGTATCGGTATTCAAAATCAAAAATGAAAGTAGACAAATCAAAAGGGAAAGGAGATGTTTGAATAAAAATAATTCCCTTTTTTCAACTTCTTTTTTTAGAGGACAGGACAATATGAATGTTTTATTATGCTCTATCAACACATTAAAAAGATTATACGATATATCTGCTGTGGAAGTAGGTCAACATTTCTATTGGCAAATAGGGGGTTTCCTAGTACATGCCCAAGTACTTATTACTTCTTGGGTTGTAATTGCTATCTTATTGGTTTCAGCCATTCTAGTTATTCGAAATCTGCAAACCATTCCCACTTTCGGTCAGAATTTATTTGAATATGTTCTTGAATTCATTCGAGACGTGAGCAAAACTCAGATTGGAGAAGAATATGGTCCGTGGGTTCCTTTTATTGGAACTTTGTTTCTATTTATTTTTGTTTCTAATTGGTCAGGGGCTCTTTTACCTTGGAAAATCATCCAATTACCTCATGGGGAGTTAGCTGCACCCACAAATGATATAAATACTACCGTTGCATTAGCTTTACTTACATCAGTTGCATATTTCTATGCGGGTCTTTCAAAAAAAGGATTAGCTTATTTTAGTAAATACATCCAACCAACTCCAATCCTTTTACCGATTAACATATTAGAAGATTTCACAAAACCCTTATCCCTTAGTTTTCGACTTTTCGGAAATATATTAGCTGATGAATTAGTAGTTGTTGTTCTTGTTTCTTTAGTACCTTTAGTAGTTCCTATACCTGTCATGTTCCTTGGATTATTCACAAGCGGTATTCAAGCTCTCATTTTTGCTACTTTAGCTGCGGCTTATATAGGTGAATCCATTGAAGGCCATCATTGACTAGTTTTCTCAAAAATAGTCTTTTTTGTTTAGCTTGCCACACATATATTGTGGCTCAATAGAATCTACAAAATAAACATCTATCTATAGATATATAGATAGATATAGATAGATCTATTCGATTAGTATATATTAGTTTGGATATTCAAAAAAAATGAATAGCTAGAATTAGAATTCTGTATGATATTTACGTTTACAATGTGTGATAAAAAGATACTATATAGAATGTTAGTAGATTCTCGTTTGATTCACATTTAATTCAACAATTGATCAAAAGATAATTAAAAACATTTAGATCACCCAATTTCCTATATTTCTTTGAAACATTAATGAAATCGAATGAATTTATTTAGATTGATTGTATCCATATGGGATAAGAGAATAAGAAAAGAGGGAAGGGGAGCTTAAAAAAAAACATGATAAAAAAAATAGAAGTGAGGGGATCAGTCAAGGTTTTTTAGGTTTCAAAGAATGAATTTCAATTTCGATTGAATCTAAAACACAAAGAAAATTAGTTTACAGCATAGAAGAAACCTATGTATATGTGATATGATATTATAGATGAACTAGTTTTATATGAACTAACCATATATCTGAAATAACTAATCTTTTCTATATAAAAAAGGCCTCGCTATTACTGTCAATTTCTATAGGGATAGAAAAGCAAAGTCCTTGCGTTTCAGCTCTAATTGTGAATTGAAAATTAAAAAACTAAAGAAATTGTATAAAAAAACGAAGAATTCAAAGAATGATTCCAAAATTAAGGTAAGAGAAGAACAAAGATTATACAGATTCACCCCCAAAACTATGTAGTTCGAGACGAAAAAAGAAATCTCGAAGTAATTCGTTTAATAACTATTATTTTCAATTTTTAATTCTTATTTTTATTAATTACTTTAACTGAAAAAGTCTTGGTAATTGAAAAATGAAGTCAGAATTTATTAGTCGATTATATCATTAACTATTTCTTTCTTTTATATGTAGGTTACGAGGAAATTCTCATGAATCCAATTATTTCTGCCGCTTCTGTTATTGCTGCTGGATTGGCCGTAGGGCTTGCTTCTATTGGACCTGGGGTTGGTCAAGGCACTGCCGCAGGGCAAGCTGTAGAGGGGATTGCACGACAACCAGAGGCAGAGGGAAAAATACGGGGTACTTTATTACTTAGTCTGGCTTTTATGGAAGCTTTAACAATTTACGGGCTGGTTGTAGCATTAGCACTTTTATTTGCTAATCCTTTTGTTTAATCCTAAAAAGATAAAAATACATATGTGGACTTCCTTTTTCGAATTATATTAATAATTCACTCCTACAATTCTTTATCTGTTCGGATAAGAACACAGGAGAAGGACTAATTGAAAGGTATTCACATACTTATTCACCCTCTTTCTTCTTTTTGTTTAGTCCAATGAACCCCTCTTTTATTTTATTTCTTTTAAGATAATTTTTTGAAAGTGTTCAAACTAGATAGATTTTGCAATTGATAAAAGAACTGGTATCTAATTCTAAGAAGTATCATTCTTTTAGGGAATCTTCCAATTGATTGACCAATCCAAATTATATCAAATTCTATAATTATATATTCCAATTAGATTATTATATTATCTATCTAATAGGAATATTAGAAAGATAATTAGTCTATTCATAAGAGGAGATGAGATCATATGAAAAATATAACCGATTCTTTCCTTTGTTTGGGCTCCTGGCCATCCGCCGGAAGTTTCGTGTTTAATACCGATATTTTAGCAACAAATCCAATAAATCTTAGTGTAGTGTTAGGTCTACTGGTTTTTTTTGGAAAGGGAGTGTGTGCGAGTTGTTTATTTCAAAGAATAAATTGGATTTAACCAAACTGCACTTTTTAGTTTAGTTAGAATTAAGAAAATGTGCAGAATCCCGCGAATTACTTCTGAATTCATTTTCTTTTTTGAATAAATTAAGAAAAATCTTAAAGAACCATAGCATTTCGCGCTTTATTGGTAATCCACTTTGATTCTCTATTTACCAAAAATTTTGGACTATTACCATGGTTAAAAAGAGTTTGAAGTCTATACGCAGTGTAGTACTCTTTCTACCGCTATATTAATACAGAAAGGAAACGGTTTCAAAAAAATTATTCGATTTTTTTTCGATATAAAACACTCATGTCGATAAAAAAAATGGCTTGAATCCTATTTATGGCGAGAAATAAAAAACGGGTGAATTTAAACCTCCCCTTTGTACGATGCGTAATCGATGGATGACCTATGTATAAATTCAAAAGAAGTCTTTGGATTTGAATAAAAAAACAACTTTGTTGACATATATTTGTTTGGTCAAAAGAGTCCTCCGAATATTCTAGTCTTATATTGGTAATTGTTTTCACTTTGAATAGAGAAGAGAGGATAGGCTCATTACATAAAAAATTGGTAAATTTCCGATAAGTAATTGAGTGTGAGAGCCAAATGAATCGAAAGATTCATGTTTGGTTCGGGAAGAGATCATAGACATTTTGAAATGGATGGAAAGAGAGTCTACTTTCATTACGTGATTTATTAGATAATCGAAAACAGAAAATCTGGAGAACTATTCGAAACTCAGAAGAATTACAGGAAAACGCCATTGAACAGCTCGAAAAAGCCCAGGCCCGCTTAAGGAAAGTTGAAACAGAAGCAGATCTGTTTCGGGTGAATGGCTATTCTGAGATCAAACGAGAAAAATTGAATTTAATTAATTCAATTTATACGACTTTGGAACAATTAGAAAATTACAAAAACGAAGCTATTGATTTTGAACAACAAAGAGTTATTAATCAAGTTCGACAGCGGGTTTTACAACAAGCCTTACAGGGAGCTCTAGGAACTCTAAATAGTTGCTTGAACAACGAGTTACATTTACGTACTGTTAGTGCTAATATTGGCATGTTTGGGATGATGAAATAAAAAAATAACTGATTAGGCTTTCTATTATACAATAGAGTATAGGCATCATTTTTTTCTTATAAAAAATAAATTTAAGATATTTTCATGGTAACCATTCGTGCAGATGAAATTAGTAAAATTATCCGTGAACGCATTGAGCAATATAATACAGAAGTAAAAATTGTAAATACTGGTACCGTACTTCAAGTAGGCGATGGTATTGCTCGTATTTATGGTCTTGATGAAGTAATGGCGGGTGAATTGGTGGAATTTGAAGAAGGTACTATAGGCATTGCTTTGAATTTGGAATCAAAAAATGTTGGTGTTGTATTAATGGGTGATGGTTTGCTGATACAAGAGGGAAGTTCAGTAAAAGCAACAGGAAGAATTGCTCAGATACCTGTAAGTGAAGCTTATTTGAGTCGTGTTATAAATGCCCTGGCTAAACCAATTGACGGTCGAGGAGAAATTTCAGCTTCGGAATCTCGATTAATAGAATCTCCCGCTCCCGGTATTATTTCAAGACGTTCGGTATATGAGCCTCTCCAAACAGGACTTATTGCTATTGATTCGATGATCCCCATAGGACGGGGCCAGCGAGAATTAATTATTGGAGATAGACAAACAGGTAAAACAGCAGTAGCCACAGATACAATTCTCAATCAACAGGGACAAAATGTAATATGTGTTTATGTAGCTGTTGGTCAAAAAGCATCTTCTGTGGCTCAAGTGGTGACTACCTTACAAGAAAGAGGAGCAATGGAATACACTATTGTAGTAGCTGAAACAGCGGATTCTCCAGCTACATTACAATACCTCGCGCCTTATACAGGAGCAGCTCTGGCTGAATATTTTATGTACCGTGAACGTCACACTTTAATCATTTATGACGATCTCTCCAAACAAGCACAGGCTTATCGGCAAATGTCTCTTCTATTACGAAGACCACCAGGTCGCGAAGCTTATCCAGGGGATGTTTTTTATTTACATTCGCGTCTTTTGGAAAGAGCCGCTAAATTAAGTTCTCAGTTAGGCGAAGGAAGTATGACTGCTTTACCAATAGTTGAAACTCAATCGGGAGATGTTTCAGCTTATATTCCTACGAATGTAATTTCCATTACAGATGGCCAAATATTCTTATCGGCCGATCTATTCAATGCTGGAATAAGACCCGCTATTAATGTTGGTATTTCAGTTTCCAGAGTTGGATCGGCGGCTCAAATCAAAGCCATGAAACAAGTAGCTGGTAAATTAAAATTGGAATTAGCACAATTCGCAGAATTAGAAGCTTTTGCACAATTCGCTTCTGATCTAGATAAAGCTACTCAAAATCAATTAGCAAGAGGTCAACGATTGCGCGAGTTGCTTAAACAATCCCAATCAGCTCCTCTTACTGTGGAAGAACAGATAGTAACTATTTATACCGGAACGAATGGTTATCTTGATTCATTAGAAATTGGACAGGTAAGGAAATTTCTTGTTGAGTTACGTGCTTACTTAAAGACGAATAAACCTCAATTCAAAGAAATCATATCTTCTACCAAGACATTCACTGGGGAAGCAGAAGCCCTTTTAAAGGACGCTATTAAAGAACAGATGGAACTCTTTTTATTCCAGGAACAAGTAGAAAAAAATTGATGAATCATTAAATAATTTTGTAATTCAATTTTCCAATTTTTATAATTAGTATCTTTTAATATGTTTTTATTTCATTTGAATATTATATATAATGAATTCGAATCAAAATGTAATAAATCAAAAAAAATAGAAGGACAAGGTTGAAATTAGATATGCAAACAACTTGCGTCCAATAGGATTTGAACCTATACCTAAGGTTTAGAAGACCTCTGTCCTATCCATTAGACAATGGACGCTTCTATTTTATATTTGATTCTTTAACCTTTTTAACTAAACCTTATTAAAAAGATTAAAGAATCAAACAAATATAAAGAATTCTAGAAATTATAAAAATAAAATAAATCAAATATTTAGAATAAAAGAAAAAAAAAATAAAAAAGAAAAATCAATTGAATATAATTGAATATATATAACTAAAACTAAATTAAGAAATGAAAATGAAGAATTGACAAATTCTTTAAGAATTCTAGATTCATTCTCGAAGAAAAAAGATAGATTTAAATAGAATAAAATAGAAGCGGGTAGCGGGAATCGAACCCGCATCGTTAGCTTGGAAGGCTAAGGGTTATAGTCGACGTTGATTCATCATTTTGATTTAACGTCTCTAATTCAAAACTGAACGTGAAACTTTTGTTTCATTCGGCTCCTTTACGGAATGAAGAGATGGACAATAAAAAAAATTGACCCATAACATCTATGTCAGCCTTTTTGTATGAATAGGTTTCAAATATCTTGCTTTTTAGATGATCCCTCTAGAAGAGCAATATTCTAACAATCTATGTTTTTTTTCTAGTTACTTCGTTCTCTATTTCTATTTCAGAAAATCTTTAGGAAAAGAAGAAAATTTCCGTCGAGCTAAAAAAATGTCGATGTCTCTAGTAAACTAAAAGAATCGTTTAATAGCTATTTTGCTTCAATTTTTACTATGCAAAAAAATGGAAGATTTAGTTACGATTAGAAAGAAACTTTGTATATTTCTCTCCATAGATCCTTTAGTAATACTCAAAAAATTCGGATTATAGATCCAATTCCAAAAACTTATGTTTCATAATTTTAAAACTCAATTTGTCAAATTCGATTTGATTCTTCTTGTATACAAATTACAATAATGTATATTATACCGCAAATAATTCATCGAGGGGTATAAAGGAGTCCCTTTAAGTAAAAAATAAAGTTTTTGATCGGCATATGAATCAAATGGGGGATCCCTTAACTTTTGGGGGGTCCTTGAAACGAATCGCACTTTTACCACTAAACTATACCCGCTACAATATCATTATTGTATCTTTTGTTGAACAAAGCAATCAGACAAAATAAAGAAATGGGAGGCATAATATTCTAATAAGTCGAGTATTGACATGTTTCATTAGAGAATCTTCTAATGAAATTTGAAAAACGGGATAATTTTCATTTTTTTATTTTGCTGAAGGTTATATATATATACAATTTACGTTACCAGAAAAAAGAGAGGGAGTAAGAAAAGAGAACATTTTTATATTATCTTATTTTGGTTTTATCTCATAGGAATCTATCCGTATCTCTTATTTTTTTTTTAATTACAAATATTTTTACAAATATTTTTTTTTCGAATAAAATATATTCAAATAAAGAATTTTTCTTCAATATTCATGGGAATAAAAGAAAAAGAGCCCGACTAGGTACTGGCCGGGCTCATTGGCTGTATAAAAAGAAAAAAAGAAAACTAAAATATATAGAATAATAAAAAAAAGATAGATAAGATAAAAAAGAATAAAAAAAAAGCAAGTCTCTTTTTTTTTTAAGCTCCCTTTTTGTTCTTCTTGTTTATGTGATATAACATAAACAAAGTAATTCTTTTTTTTTTTCAATTGGGGAGAGATGGCTGAGTGGACTATAGCGTCGGATTGCTAATCCGTTGTACAAATTCTTGTACCGAGGGTTCGAATCCCTCTCTTTCCGTTGATAATTTGGTATTTTTTTTTGAACTTGTTTTTTTTATTTACTAGTTAAAGATGTTAAAATAGAGAAAATCCTAAAAATATTTCAAAATTCCGCACAAGCAAGAAAACACAGAATCCACTTTTTTCTTATTCTATTCTTCACGTCCTGGATTACGTCCTGGATCGTTAGATAGGAATCCGAAGATGAAAAGAGAAACGAAAAAGATCACTACCGTATAAACAAAAAGTTTTAGAGTAAGCATTATGAAATCTCCAAGATAATTAAAAAACGACAAAGAAAGAGAATAGATTCTCTTATATTACAACATATTTTGTTTCTTTTAATACTAAGATACTAAGTTTCTAAAAAATGAAGTTTTTTTAGGATATGAGGAGATATATATATATGAGTTTCGAAAATGAATTGATAGTAAGAGTAGATTATTTTATTACAAATTATCAATAATTCTTTTGACCAAAAATCCTTTTTTTCTGTAATCTAGGTATTCGATTGGTGAGGGGTTCCAATCGAATAATCGGATTAGGTTTTTTCAATTCAAAAAACGTAAATGATGAGAAGGTCCCTTTTTTTCCTATATATTGAAAAATTTCAATATTGGAATCCAGAAGTCACACTGTAAGACTTATCTGATCTTATAAATTGTTAAAATGTTCGAGTTTTAGTTTTCTGAAAAATTCTGAATTTTTTTACGACATTATTCAAATTAAAAATATCATCGAAAACTTACAGCAGCTTGCCAAACAAAAGCTAAAAGAAAAAATAGTACGGGTATTACTGGCATAATATCCACAATTGGATTCAAGAAAGCGTAGGCTTCGGGCAATTTCTCCAAAAAAAAACTACTGGAATAAAGGACGGAGTGAATACAAATACAGATCCAACTAAAGATATTAAGCATAACAAACATTTTGTTCTTTAAAAAAAATAAAAGTTATTTTTGTTTTTTTTTTTTCATTCTAATTTTCAATTTTATTGCATTATATACATAATACAATAAAAAGGAAAATAAAGAGTTATGAATAAAAGTAAAAAAATGAATCAAATAAGATAAGAATCTCGAGAATCCTTCTTTTATTTGAACTTTTCCAGTTTCAAAATATTTTTTATTCTGAAATCAAAAAAATTGAAGAAATCATACTTCCTTCTATATAATATCTTAATTGAATTGTATGTAATGATCAATCAATTTAGTTTTATCCTATCTATCTATATCCATTTATAGATATAGATAGATATGTAGATACGCATATAAAATACTAGTCGCAAAATTTTTTTTTTATAGAAATTTTTGAACTGGAATTGACGAACAACCAATATCAATAATAGTCTTTATTAATGTAAAATGGAAAATGGGGCGTGGCCAAGCGGTAAGGCAACGGGTTTTGGTCCCGCTATTCGGAGGTTCGAATCCTTCCGTCCCAGAGCATATCTATTTAGGATGTATATCATATTTGAATACAGATTGTATCGCATAATTAAAAGGGACCCTCCTTTTTTTGAAAAAAAAAATTATCATTTTTCTACTTTACAAATTATA
>NW_028197102.1:52500-54431 GCF_037176805.1 Vigna unguiculata | reverse complement strand
TTGCTTTACAACTAAATAATCTTTTTTTTCTTTTATCTTTCACAATTTTTCAGTTGCTATATTCTTTTTTTTATTAAATTTTTTTTCTTTTGACTAATTCTTTAGATCTAGATAATCCGAAGTGATGTGTTGGTTATTAGTTCTTTTTAAATGAATTGATACTATTAACCGGTTTCTTTTTTTTTTTTAATCATTCTAAAAAACTAACGAGTCACACACTAAGCATGGCAATCCTCTATAAAATGATTAATTTCTTTTTTTAGTCGATTCAATCTTATAAAATAGATAAATTTTTGAGAATCAAAATCGAGTAATTTTTTCTTTTTTGTTTTATATAAAATCAAAATAGGACATTGAATTATTGAATAGAAAGAAGGACATATTTTTCTTTATTTCGAAAATATCCAAACTTTTATCCCTAAAACTCCATAAATAGTTCGAACTGTATAACAACAATATTCAATTTTAGCTCGAATGGTTTGGAGAGAACCCTACCTTCTCTGATCCATTCGACACGTGCAATTTCTTTTCCATCAATACGTCCTGCAATCTGTACTTGAACTCCTTTTGTACCTGCTTGTTCAGTTAATTCAATAGCTTTTTTCATTGCTTTACGAAATGAACTCTATTCTTTAATTGTCCAGCTATAAATTCTGCCAAGAATATTAGGGTGTTTATAAGCATTTGTAACTTTTACAATAGCAATGTTTAGTTTTCTATTCACACAATTCAGTTTTTTGTGCATATTCGTCTGTAATTCTTCGATTTTATGAGGCTTACCCTCTATTAATAACTTTGGAAATCCCATATATATTATGACTTGAATCAGATCGATTCTTTTTTGAATCTTTATCTCTCCAATTCCCTCGACACCCGAGGATATTCTTCTATTTTTTTGTATAAAATTTTTTATCCAATCTCGTATTTTTTTATCTTCTTGTATATTCTCAGAATATTTTGTTGGTTGTGCAAACCAAATAGAATCATGACTTTGAGTTGTACCAAGTCTGAAACCAAGCGGATTTATTTTTTGTCCCATAATTCCCCACTACTGTACATAAAATTACATAAAATGATATTTCTTATTTGTGTATTTTTTATCTATAGCTAGATCTTATAACTCATTATAGCTCATTGACTAAGTTCGTTGAAATTTCTATTGTGACTATCATCGACTATTGTAAAATAAACAATTCAAAAAATCGAATAAAAGAAGATATTCAACTAAAGCAAATAGGAAAATTCAAATAGAAATTCAAGTATCATAATGTTTTATTTATGTACAAATCACATCAATTACTATTTGTACTGTGTGTTGTAAATAAAATAGACATGAACCTTTTTTTTTGATTTGACCAAAAGACAAGGCTTCTGGTATAGAGGTTCTTCTTTATCATAAGAGTCTATTTTGACAAATCAATAAAATATTGAATTGATTGAATTCTTCATTAAAAAAGAATTTTATTATTATTATGAATTATTGAATTCATTTAATGAATTCTAAAAGAAATGAGTTGAACTTCATTTTACTAAGAATTCAATTTTGTAATATTTCTTTATGCATTACTATTTAAAAATGGATGTTCAAATTAACGTTAACGACGAGATCTATTATCATTTTTCGCATGTCCTCGGAAGTTTAGAGTAGGTGAAAATTCTCCTAATTTATGGCCTACCATACGAACTGTTATATAAATAGGTAAATGTTCTTTTTCCATTATGGATAGCAATGGTATGGCCAATCATTGTAGGTATAATGGTAGATGCTCTGGACCAAGTTAATATTATATCTTTTTCCGCTTTGTGTTAAGCTTCTTATTTTTCTTAATAAATGATTCGCTACAAAAGGATTTTTTTTTAGTGAACGCGTCACAGTTAATTACTCCTTTTTTCTTGTAAAGACGAAGAAACAATTTCTATTTTCTCTACTA
>NW_028197102.1:45000-50000 GCF_037176805.1 Vigna unguiculata | reverse complement strand
ACAATTCAGCGGGATTTTTCATTCATATTTTTTTCCATCAAGAGAGTTTTATAAAAACTCTTGGACTCCCGAATTTGGAGTATCCTACTTTCACGCAATTCACAGGGTTCAACAAGCAATCGATATTTCACGATCAAGTATGTAGTACTCTTTGTAGTAGCGGTCCTTATATATCGTATTAACAATCGAAAATATGGTCGAAAGAAAAAATCCCTATTTGACAAGGCTTCTTCCTATACCTATGAATTCCATTGGACCCAAAAATGATACATTGGATGAATCATCTGAGTCTTCCAATATCAATAGGTTGATTGTTCCGCTCCTGTATCTTCCAAAAGGAAAAAAGATCTCTGAGAGTTCTTTCCTGGATCCGAAAGAGAGTACTCGGGTTCTCCAATAACTAAAAAGTATATCATGCCTGAATTTAACTGGGATTCGCGGTGGTGGAGGAACTGGATAGGAAAAAAGAGCGATTCTAGTTGTAAGATATCTAATGAAACCATCGCTGGAATTGAGATCTCATTCAAAGAGAAAGATATCAAATATCTGGAGTTCCTTTTTGTATATTATATGGATGATCCGATCCGTAAGGACCATGATTGGGAATTTTTTGATCGTCTTTCCCCGAGAAAGAGGCGAAACATAATCAACTTGAATTCGGGACAGCTATTCGAAATCTTAGTGAAAGACTGGATTTATTATCTCATGTTTGCTTTTCGTGAAAAAATACCAAAGGAAGTGGAGGGTTTCTTCAAACAACAAGGGACTGGGTCAATTATTCAATCAAATGATATTGAGCATGTTTCGCATCTCTTCTTGAGAAACAAGCGGGCTATTTCTTTGCAAAATTGTGCTCAATTTCATATGTGGCAATTCCGTCAAGATCTCTTCGTTAGTTGGGGGAAGGAGTCCGCACGAATCGGATTTTTTTGAGGAACATGTCACGAGAGAATTGGATTTGGTTAGACAATGTGTGGTTGGGAAACAAGGATCGGTTTTTTAGCAAGGTACGGAATGTATCATCAAATCTTCAATATGATTCCACGAGATCTAGTTTCATTCAAGTAACGGATTCTAGCCAATTGAAAGGATCTTCTGATCAATCCAAGGATTCTTTCGATTCCATTAGGAATGAGGATTCGAAATATCACACATTGATCAATCAAAGAGAGATTCAACAACTAAAAGAAAGATCGATTCTTTGTTGGGATCCTTCCTTTCTTCAAACGGAACGAAACGAGAGATAGAATCAGAGCGATTCCTTAAAATCCTTTCTGGATATTCCTCAATGTGCCGACTATTCATGGAACGTGAGAAGCAGATGAATAATCATCTGCTTCCGGAAGAAATCGAAGAATTTTTTGGGAATCCTGCAAGAGCCACTCGTTCTTTTTTCTCTGACAGATGGTCAGAACTTCATCTGGGTTCGAATCCTACTGATAGGTCTACTAGAGATCAGAAATTGTTGAAAAAAGAACAAAAGAAACATCTTGCTTTTTCAGGCGATCGGAAAAGAAAGAAATAGTGAATTTATTCAAGATAATTATGTACTTACAAAATACCGTCTCAATTCATCCTATTTCATCCTATCGAGGATGTGATATGGTTCCAAAGGGTGAACTGGACAGTTCCAATAAGATTTCATTCTTGAACAAAAATCCATTTTGGGGTTTATTTCATCTATTCCATGACCGGAACAGGGGGAGATACACGTTACACCACGATTTTGATCAGAAGATATATTTCAAGAAATGGCAGATCTATTCACGCTATCAATAACCGAGCCGGATCTGGTGTATCATAAGGAATTTGATTTTTCTATGGATTCCTCCGGATTGGATCAAAAACATTTCTTGAATGAGTTATTGAACTCCAGGGATGAATCGAAAAAGCACTCTTTATTGGTTCTACCTCCTCATTTTTTATGAAGAGAATGAATCTTTTTATCGAAGGATCATAAAAAAATGGGTCCAGACCTCTTGCGGAAATAATGTGGAAGATCCAAAACCTAAAAATGTTGTATTTGCTAGCAACCAACATAATGGAGGCAGTCAATCAATATAGATTGATCCGAAATCTGATTCAAATCCAATATAGCACCCATGGGTTACATAAGAAATGTATTGAATCGATTCAATTGCAACTTCGAATATGGAATTCAAAGGTATCAAATAGGAAATGATACTCTGAATCATCGAACTAGAATGATATTACACGATCAACCAACATTTATCAAATTTGAAAAAGAGTCAGAAGAAGTGGTTCGATCCTCTTAGTTTGATTTCTCGAACGGAGAGATCTATGAATTGGGATCCTAATGTATATAGATACAAATGGTCCAATGGGAGCAAGAATTTCCAGGAACATTTGGACTATTTATTTCTGAGCAGAATAGCCGTTTTCAAGTAGTGTCGATCGATACATATTAATCAATATTCGATTGATTGGTCTGAGGTTATCGACAAAAAAGATTTGTCTAAGTCACTTTGTTTATTTTTGTCCAAGTTACTTCTTTTTTTGCCCAAGTTTCTTCTCTTTTTGTCTAACTCACTTCCCTTCTTTTTATTTGTGAGTTTTGGGGGTATCCCCATTCATAGGTCCGAGATCCACATCTATGAATTGACAGGTCCGAATGATCCACCTCTGTAACAGTTATTAGAATCAATAGGTCTTCAAATCTTTCATTTGAAAAAAAGGAAACCCTTATTATTGGATGACCAAGATACTTCCCAAAAATCGAAATTCTTGATCAATGGAGGAACAATATCACCATTTTTGTTCAATAAGATACCAAAGTGGATGATTGACTCATTCCATACTAGAAAGAATCGCAGGAAATCTTTTGATAACACAGATTCCTATTTCTCAATGATATCCCACGATCCAGACAATTGGCTGAATCCCGTGAAACCATTTCATAGAAGTTCATTGATATACTATTTTTATAAAGCAAATCGACTTCGATTCTTGAATAATCAATATCACTTCTGCTTCTATTGTAACAAAAGATTCCCTTTTTATGTGGAAAAGGCCCGTATCAATAATTATGATTTTACGTATGGACAATTCCTCAAAATCTTGTTCATTCGCAACAAATCTTTTCTTTTTGCGATGGTCAAAAAAAACATGCTTTTTTGAAGAGAGATACTATTTCACCAATCGAGTTACAGGTATCTAACATATTGATACCTAACGATTTTCCGCAAAGTGGCGACGAAGGGTATAACTTCTACAAATCTTTCCATTTTCCAATTCGATACGATCCATTCGTTCGTGGAGCTATTTACTCGATCGCAGACATTTCTGGAACACCTCTAACAGAGGGACAAATAGTCCATTTGAAAAAACTTATTGTCAACCTCTTTCAGATATGAATATACCTGATTCAGAAGGGAAGAACTTGTATCAGTATCTCAATTTCAATTCAAACATGGGTTGGATTCACACTCCATGTTCTGAGAAATATTTACCATCCGAAAAAAGGAAAAAACGGAGTTCTTGTCTACAAAAATGCCTTGAGAAAGGTCAGATGTATAGAACCTTTCAACAAGATAGTGTTTTTTCACTCTCTCAAATGGAATCTATTCCAAACATTTATACCATGGTTCCTTACCTCGACGGGGTACAAATATCTAAATTTCATATTTTTAGATACTTTTTCAGACCTATTGCCGATACTAAGTAGCAGCCAAAAATTTGTATCCATTTTTCATGATATTATGCATGGGTCAGATATATTATGGCGAATTCGTCAGATTCCATTGTGTCTTCCACAATGGAATCTGATAAGTGAGATTCCGGGTAATTGTTTCCATAATCTTCTTCTGTCCGAAGAAATGACTCATCGAAATAATGAGTTACTATGATATCGACACATCTGAGATCGCTAAATGTTCAGGAGTTCTTCTATTCAATCCTTTTCCTTCTCCTTGTTGCTGGATATCTCGTTCGTACACATCTTCTCTTTGTTTCTCGAGTCTATAGTGAGTTACAGACAGAGTTCGAAAAGGTAAAATCTTTGATGATTCCATCATACATGATTGAGTTGCGAAAACTTCTGGATAGGTATCCTACATCGGAACTGAATTCTTTCTGGTTAAAGAATATCTTTCTAGTTGCTCTGGAACAATTAGGAGATTCTCTAGAAGAATACGGAGTTTTGCTTTTGGTAGCAACATGCTATGGGGTGGTGGTCCCGCTTATGGGGTCCAAATCCATACGTTCTAAGAATAAATATGGAATCTCATCGATCTCATAAGTATTATACCAAATCCCATCAATCGAATCGCTTTTTTCGAGAAATACGAGACATCTAAGTCATCCAAGTAAAGCAATCTATTCCTTGATAAGAAAAATAAAAAACGTGAATGGTGATTGGATTGATGATCAAATAGAATCCTGGGTCTCGAACACTGATTCGATTGATGATAAAGAAAAAGAATTCTTGGTTCAGTTTTCTACCTTAACAACAGAAAAAAGGATTGATCAAATTCTATTGAGTCTTACTCATAGTGATCTTTTATCAAAGAATAACTCTGGTTATCAAATAAGTGAACAACCGGGAGCAATTTACTTACGATACTTAGTTGACATTCAAAAAAAGTATCTAATGATTTATGAATTCAATACATCCTGTTTAGTAGAAAGACGTATATTCCTTGCTAATTATCAGACAATTACTTATTCACACACCTTGTGGGGGGCTAATAGTTTGCATTTCCCATCTCATGGAAAAACCCTTTTCGCTCCGCTTAGCCCTACCTCCCCCTAGTAGGGGTATTTTAGTGATAGGTTCTATAGGAACTGGACGATCCTATTTGGTCAAATACCTAGCGACAAACTCCTATGTTTCCTTTCATTACAGTATTTCTGAACAAGTTTCCTGGATAACAAGCCTAAGGTTTTCTTATTGATAATAGTGACTATATTGATGATAGTGACGATATTGATGATAGTGACGATATTGATGATAGTGACGATAGTGACGATATCGACCGTGA
>NW_028197102.1:10000-27500 GCF_037176805.1 Vigna unguiculata | reverse complement strand
GTCGTTTCTATTTCTAGTCTATCTATTTCTATAAATGGAAAATTATGCAAAATTGAAAATTGAAAAATCGTTATATAATAATCCAAAAATTGCAATAGAAAAGAAAAAGAGAGGTTTGAGATGATTTTTCAATCTATTATACTGGAGAATCTAGTATTCTTATGCATGAAGATAATGAATTCGATAGTTGTGGTCGGACTCTATTATGGATTTATGACCACATTTTCCATAGGGCCCTCTTATCTCTTCCTTCTTCGAGCTAGACTTGTGGAAGAAGGAACCGAGAAGAAAATAGCAGCAACAACTGGTTTTATTACGGGACAGCTCATAATGTTCATGTCTATCTATTATGCGCCTTTGCATTAGCATTGGGTAGACCCCATACAATAACTGTCATAGCTATACCCTATCTTTTATTTCAGTTCTTCGGCAATAGTCAAAAAAACTTTTTGAATTATGGATACAAGAATCCAAATTCAATACGTAATTTTAGTATTCAAAGAAGATTCTTTCAGAATCTTCTTTTTCAATTTTTAAATCCCCTTTTCTTACCGAGTTCCATATTCATGAGATTCATCAATATTTATTTGTTTCGAATGTAACAATAAAATTACTAGAAAGATTAATATATCTAGAATATACAATAATATATACGAAGCTATTTCGCCCCCCCCCCACATATTTGATAGCTTCTCCTAGAAAAAAACTTGTAATACTATTCCATTCGTAATTCCATCAATTCTTTTTTATCAAAAAAAGAATTTAATTTCACTAATCTTCTGATACTAGCAATTAAAGATTTTTCATAAAAAAGATCTATATAACCATGATTATACGACCAATTATATATGATATTTTGAAAATGATCGGCAACATTTTTTTTAAGAAAACTTTTTTTCAAATAAATTTAATAAATTACAAATTTTTTAAATAGGAATAAACCGATTTGTAAAAAAAAGACGCTAGAAATATTCCCCAAAAAGTGAAACTCAAAGAAAAAAGTTGCGTTTGTGAAAAATTCATAATAATTCATAAAATTTTCTGAATCTTTATGTAAAAGATCTATAAACGGAATTAACAATTTTGATAAAATATCCAAATGTATTCCGTCTTGACTGAAAGAAATTCCTACAGCACCAACGATAAAGTAAAGAGCGCTAAAATAAGCATAGAAAATCGCATAGTATTGTTAGATTCAATTAGGATATAAACAAGCAGTTTTTTTAGTGCCAAAATGCATAATACCAAAAAACAAGATGTTTTATATTTTTAATATTTTGATTAACGCGATGTAGATATCTCTTCCGGATAAAAAAAAGAAGTTATTTCATTCTTTTTTATTTTTAGTAAAACTAAGAAAAAATTTTCGTTTTTTCTTTTAAGTTTTACTTGTTTCTTCCCCCATAAAGATATTGAATAGAATGAACTATTTTTTTTTCCATTAAAATTCAAAAAATGAACGTTTAAATATCCCTCAAAAACAAGTAAATAAATTCGAAACATATAAAATGCAGTTAATCCTGCTGCAGAACAAGCTATTATTGCAAAAATTGGTGATACAACCAACTATCATTAAGAATCTCATCCTTAGACCAAAAACAGGCAAAGGGTGGAATACCGCAAAGAGAGAGTGTACCCACTAAAAAAAAAGTTTTGTAATTGGTACATGTTTTGTTAAACCGCCCATAAAAACCATATTTTGACTTTTAGCTGGAGAATATCCGACAAGAGCTTCCATTGAATGAATAATGGATCCAGATCCTAAAAACAACAATGCTTTTGAATAAGCATGAGTAATCAAATGAAATAAAGCACCTCGATAAGATCCCATACCCAAAGCTAACATCATATAAACCCAATTGAGACATTGTAGAATAGGCCAAATTTTTCTTAATATCTTTTTGAGCAATAGCTAAAGTAGCTCCTAATATTACTGTTATTATACCTATAAAAGCTATTGCGTTCATTATTTTGGGTAGCACTATGAAAAGAGGAAAAAGGACGAGCCACAAGAAAAATTCCAGCGGCTACCATAGTAGCAGCATGTATAAGGGCAGAAATGGAGTAGGTCCATCCATAGCATCCGGGTAGCCATACATGAAGAGGAAATTGGGCAGATTTTGCAACTGAGCCACAAAATAGCAAGAGGGCAAACAGAGTAAAAAAAAAAATATTCATTTCATTTTAGGAAATCAAATTATTTATAATTAGAAACAAATGCCGAAATTCCAAACTACCCGTTATCCAATAAAGACCTAAAATTCCCAATAATAAACCAAAATCCCCTACACGATTCGTTACAAATGCTTTTTGACAAGCATTTGCCGCAATAGGGGCGGGTGAACCAAAAGCCTATTAATAAATAAGAACACATTCCAATTAATGCCAAAAAAAATAAATTTGTATCAAATTCGAACTAGTAACTAATCCCAACATTGAATATTAAAAAGAGTAGATAAGCAAAAAATCTCAAATATCCTTGATCATGAGACATATAATTATCACTATAAATAAGAACGAGAATGCCAACCGTAGTAATTAATATTGACATAATAGAAGTAAGTGAATCGATCAAGTACCCAAACTCTAAAGAAATATCATTATTTATGGTCCAAGACCATACATATTGAAAAAACAACTATTCTTGATTTGATGAATAGACCAAATCAAGCGAAAAAATCATAACTATAGTTAACAATAAGATACTAGGAAAAGCCCAAATACGGCGAATATTTTTCGTTGCAGTGGAAAAAGTAGAAGTCCCACTCCTATTAACATCGGAACTGGGAATGGAATAAAAGGTATGATCCATGAATATTGATGTGTATATTCCATACAATAAAGAAAAAAAATTAGGATTCTAATGAATTTGGTTTCTTAGGTTTTTCTTTTATCTTTTTTGTAAAGTAAAGGAATGGTTTCGGTAATAACAAAGAAAGATAGAATTTAATAAATAGAATAATCGATTATTCATTATTCTGACTCTTTGGACAATATTTTTTGAACATTGGTTTAGTTCATTAAATTTAACTTAACTAATTAAGTTTTTATTATCAATAAGAAATAGCGATTTGGGGAAAACTTTCTAAAAAGTATTATATTCTTATTATAAATATAATAAAAAACAAAAATGGAAATTCAAATATATAAAATATATGTCTAATTAGAGATAAACTTAATTTCATTTACCGCAAAATGTCTTTCACATAAAATTCTATAACAATAAAAAACTATACTAATTCTATGGCAGTTCCAAAAAAGCGCACGTCTATATCAAAAAAACTTATTCGGAACACTTTATGGAAAAAGAAGGGATATTTTACAGCATTAAAAGCTTTTTCATTAGGGCAATCTATTTTTACGGGGAATTCAAAAAGCTTTTTCTGTAACAAATATAAACGTTAGAATAATTTCAATTAACTGGATCAACGACTCTTTTTTACATACAAAAATATGAATATAAAATTGATATAGAATATAAGATTCAGTTATGAATTTAGGATATTTACATTCTATATTATGATATTTACAATTCTAGATTTAATAGATTCTAATAGAAATTCTTAAAATTATTTTATTGAATGTTTTAGTAAACAAATATTGTGTTTTAATTGATTCTTTGAATCTCGACAATTGACTAAAATTGGGGTATTATGGTTTCGAGTCAGCCGCTATGGTGAAATTGGTAGACACGCTGCTCATAGGAAGCAGTGCTAGAGCATCTCGGTTCGAGTCCGAGTAGCGGCATCTTATCTTCTAAAAAAAGTTCCTATAAAGAATTATTATTTCTATTCCAAGTATTTCTATTTTTTCATTCTATATGGTATTTTCCACTTTAGAGCATATATTAACTCATATATCCTTTTCGGTCGTATCTATTTTAATTTCAATTCATTTGATAACCTTATTATTAGGCAATGAAATCATAGGATTATACAATTTGTTCAAAAAAGGCATGATAATAACCTTTTTTTGTATCACAGGATTGTTAGTTACTCGTTGGATTTTTTCAGGCCATTTACCATTTAGTAATTTATATGAATCATTAATATTTCTTTCATGGACTTTTTCTATCTTTTATATGGTTCTTTGCTTCAAAAACAAAAAAATGACTATTTCAATACAATAATAACACCAAGTCTTCTTTTTACCCAAGGCTTTGCTACTTCGGGTCTTTTAACCGAAATGCATGAATCCTTAAAATTAGTGCCTGCTTTACAGTCCCATTGGTTAATGATGCACGTAGTATGATGATATTGGGTTATACAACTCTTTTATGTGGATCATTAATATCAGTGGCTATTTTAGTCATTAATTTCAAGAACTCATACAAATTCTTGGTAAAAGCAAGACTTTGTTTTTTTTTAATGAATCCTTTCTTTTGCTGAAATCAAATATATGAATATGAATGATAAAAAGAATATTTACAACAAACTCCTTTTCCGTTTATTCGTCTTTATAGAAATTATTATAGATATCAATTGATTCAACAATTGGATCGTTGGGGTTACGTTACCGTACTATTAGTCTAGGTTTTATCTTTTTAACAATAGGTAATATATCTGGAGCAGTATGGGCTAATGAGGCATGGGGATCATATTGGAATTGGGATCCAAAGGAAACTTGGGCTTTTATTACTTGGACTATTTTCGCAATTTATTTACATACTAGAAAAAATAAAAAATTGGAATATAGAAATTCTTCAATAGTGGCCTCCATAGGCTTTCTTATAATTTGGATATGTTATTTAGGGATAAATCTTTTAGGAATAGGACTACATAGTTATGGTTCATTTACACCTAATTAATTTAAAAAAATTCACAAATATTGGGAACATTCTATAGAATAAGAAAAAAAACTCCCAATAAAATGATTAAGACCCCATTGAATCAAGTAATGTAATATTGATTCAAGGGGTTCTCACAAACAACAAAAATATTCAATTAGAATTCAATTTCATTTTTATGTAATTAAGAAAATACAAAAAGAAATCCATTTTTTTTTATTGTGCATCGGATTGATTTCTATTTTTTCTTTTTCATTTATTCCCAAAAACTATCTATAAAAAATGAGAGAGAATAGCTTCAACCTTGTCAGCCGAAATTGAAAAAATAAAATCTGGATAAATGCCAATACTTATTACGGGTATAAGGATAGAAATTGAAATAAATAATTCTCGTGGCCCCGAATCAAAAAAATAAGAATTTTGTTTATTAAAAAGCTTGTATCCATAAAACATTTGACGTAAGATAGATAATAAATAAATAGGAGTTAATATCATTCCAATTGCAGTTACAAAAGTTATGAGTATTTTTGTGATGAAAAGATATTTTTGATTGGTAATTATTCCCAATAATACTATAAATTCTGCAACAAAACCGCTCATGCCCGGTAATGCAAGAGAAGCCATCGATAAGGTAGTGAAAATCGTGAATATTTTTGGCATTGGGATAGCCATTCCACCCATTTCGTCGAGATAAAGAAGACGTAGTCTATCATAACTAGTTCCCGCCAAGAAAAAAAGGGCAGCACCAATAAATCCGTGAGAGATTATTTGTAAAATAGCCCCATTCAGCCCTGTCTCGCTTATAGAACCAATTCCTAAAATTAAGAAACCCATATGAGAGACCGAGGAATAAGCTATTCTTTTTTTTACATTGCGTTGACCAAGAGATGTTGAAGCTGCATAGATTATTTGAATGGAACCTAATAACATTAACCAGGGACAAAATATAGAATGAGCGCGAGATAATAATTCCATATTAATTCGAACCAACCCATATGCTCCCATTTTTAATAATATTCCGGCTAAAAGCATACAAGTGCTGTAATGCGCCTCTCCATGGGTATCAGGTAACCATGTATGTAAGGGTATAATTGGTGATTTGACAGCAAAAGCAATAAGAAATCCCATATAGAAGATTATTTCCAGTGCCACGGGATATGATTGATTAGTTAATGATTCAAAATTTAATGTTGGTTCATTAGAACTATAGAAACCCATACCCAGAATTCCCAGTAATAAAAAAACAGAACTTCCCGCAGTGTACAAAATAAACTTTGTAGCTGAATACAAACGTTTTTTTCCACCCCACATAGATAAAAGTAGATAAACGGGAATTAATTCTAATTCCCACATGATGAAAAAAAGTAAAATGTCTTGAGAAGAAAATGTTCCTAGTTGACCACTATACATTGCTAACATTAGAAAATAGAATAATTTAGATTCTCGAGTAACCGGTTGAGCTGATAACGTAGCTAACGTAGTGATAAATCCCGTTAATAAAAGGGGTCCTAGAGAGAGTCCATCTATTCCGAATCTCCAGTAAAAGTCAAAAAAATGGATCCATTTATAATTTTCTGTCAATTGGATTAGTGGATCATCTAATTCGAAATGATAACAAAATACATAGGTTATTAGAAGGAGATCTATGAAACATATACAATAAGTATACCATTTAATTGTCTTATTTCCTTTATGGGGAAATAAGACAATTAAAGAACCTCCGACTATTGGCAAAACTACAACTGTTGTTAACCAAGGAAAATAATTCGTGATAAAAATAAGATATACTTAGACTACAAAAACCCGGGCTCAAAATATTTTTTTATTTTGAGCCCGGGTTTTTGCCAGTAAAAAAAAGTACTTGTATGCGGTTCTTTTTGAAACGTATCAATAAGCTAGACCCATGCTTCGAGTTGTTTCATGCCATAAATAAACTCTAACACTTAAGAAATCCGTCGGACAGGCGGATTCACACCTCTTACAACCAACACAGTCCTCTGTTCTTGGGGCAGAAGCAATTTGTTTAGCTTTACATCCGTCCCAAGGTATCATTTCTAATACATCTGTTGGGCAGGCTCGTACACATTGAGTACATCCTATACATGTATCATAAATCTTTACTGAATGTGACATTGGAACATAATCCTTGAACATCAAAAATTCAACATTTTCAATCTAGTAAATTGGTAAACCAATTATATATATCTATATATGATATATATATATCTATATATATATATCTATATTATATACCAGATGAATCAATGATTTATAAGAATTTTGCTACTAAAAATATATTTATAGATTAATAACTAATAAGAGAATAGAACCAAGATACTTTGATTTCTTATCTTTGTTTTCGCAAACGCAAACATGATTAAAAAGGATATATCATTTCTGCTAATTTGAATGGATTATATAGTACACACTATTCAAAATTAGACTTTTTTTTATGAATAATACTATTTATTCAACAAATTTGATTGATTGATACGGGTTGATTTTCTATTACGATATATTGAGGAAACAATAGCTGGTCCGATAGCTGCTTCAGCGGCTGCAACAGCTATAACAAAAATTGAAAAAATATTTCCTTTTAGTTGCCGCCTATCAAAAAAATCAGAAAAGGTTACGAGATTTATATTAACTGCATTTAGTATAAGTTCAAGACACATAAGGGCTCTAACCATATTTCGGCTCGTGATCAATCCATAGATACCTATAGAAAATAAATAAGCACTCAAAACAAGTGTATGCTCGAATATCATTGACCAACTCCTTTTCAATTTTTATTCATTTCGATATGAATATGAATTCAACGGATTTTATTGCCTAACATAATAAGTCTACAACAAAATCAAGTATTTGCAAAAAGATTTTATACTTTATACATAAATATTCTTTTTCCTTAACATATAATTCAACAAAAAAGAAATGTAATAAATTCTAACAAAATGTAATTTATATTATTTTATTAGTTCGAAAACTTTCTTATTGGCGAGCCACAAAAATTGCACCTATTAAAGCAACTAAAAGAATTATTGAAATTAGTTCAAATGGAAGAAAAAAATCTGTTGATAAATGAATTCCAATTTGTTGACTAGTACTTATCAAATCTTGCTCTAAAATCTGATTGGGTCTTGTCGTCCAAATAATTCCGTGCCATGATGTCTCTAGAATAGTAGTTATTTGTGAAAGAAAGATACTGGTACAAACCATCAAAGTAATTCCATCCCCAACGGTCCAAACACGAAAATTTTGGTAATAGTCCGAACCATTCATAAACATCACAGCAAATATTATTAAAACATTTATAGCGCCCACGTAAATAAGTAGCTGTGAGGCAGCTACGAAATGGGAGTTTGATAAAATATAGAATAAAGATACACAAACAAGAACTAGTCCCAATGAAAAAGCAGAAAAAATCGGATTCGTAAAGAATACTACTCCTAGACTTCCTAATATGAGACCTGATCCAAGAAAGATTAAAATAAAATCATGTAGCGATTCGGACAAATCCATTATATGTAAAATAAAAGATAAATAGAAATTTCATGACCTTATTGATATGACCAGGAAAAAACTTGTTAAATACGAAAATTATCTGTGCATAGAAATTCACCAAATCCTAAGATAAGATATGTGAATTGTTATTAGGTACAGTTGTTATAGAATCAATGGAATTTCATTCTTTTCTTTATGCCAAAGAGTCATTTCAAAAAAATAGAATATCTTTTTTTTTATTCTATATATAGAGAAATTCAATTATTTTTGTGAAGAATTTTGAAATCATTTTATTTGAATTGTTCGAATTGTATAATCATCAATTACTGATACTGGTAAACGACCCAAAGCAATTAGATTATAATTCAATTCGTGGCGATCATAAGTTGAAAGTTCATATTCTTCGGTCATTGATAAACAATTTGTTGGACAATACTCAATACAGTTACCACAAAATATACAGATTCCAAAATCAATACTGTAATTAAGCAACCGTTTTTTTCGAATATCAGTTTCTAGTTTCCAATCAACAATGGGTAGATCTATAGGACAGACACGAACACATACTTCACAAGCAATGCATTTATCAAATTCAAAATGTATTCGACCGCGAAAACGTTCTGATGAGATTATTTTTTCATAAGGATATTGAATAGTTACGGGTAACCTATTTGCATGAGATAAGGTAATCATGAGACCTTGACCAATATATCTAGCAGCTCGTATTATTTGTTCACTATAATTTATGAATTCAGTTACCATAAGGAACATATCGTGAATAGCTCTGAATATTTTTTTTCTTTCTCTTGTTTAAAACAAGTTCTGAATTTTGAATATAGAAGGTCCACATTTTTTTTACAGTGAAAACAGTTGAGACGACGTTGTTAATAATAGATTACCAAGAGAAATGGGTAAAAGAAACTTCCACCCAAGATTTAATAATTGATCTATTCGTAGCCTAGGCAAAGTCCATCTTGTTGTGATAGAAACGAATATGAATAAATAAGTTTTAACTAGTGTAATAAAGATACCAATTATCGTTACAAAAACTCCGTATGTTTTATTTATTTGAAAAAAATTAGAAACGAAGATGTACGGAATAGAGAAATTTGAACCACCAAAATAAAGAACTGTTACAAATAAGGAAGAAACGAATAGGTTTAAATAGGAAGCAACATAAAATAAACCAAATTTGATACCGGAATATTCGGTTTGATAACCCGCTATTAGTTCTTCTTCCGCTTCTGGTAAATCAAAAGGTAATCTTTCACATTCTGCTAGGGAAGAGATTAGAAAAACGAGGAAACCCATAGGTTGCCGCCACAAATTCCATCCCCAAAAACCATATTTGGATTGTGCATCAACTATATCAACTGTACTTAAACTGTTAGATAATCCTAGTCGGTGATGACATTACTGTTACCATCTCTATTACAGAACCGTACATGAGATTTTCATCTCATACGGCTCCTTTAAAGCCTTAAAAAAATATAAGAACCCGGCCAATTATTTCTCCCTTGATATATCCCTAAGATAGATAAGATTCTATTTTCTCGGACGGTTCTGAATTAGACCCATGGAATTCTGTCTGTTCTAAAAAAAATTTTTAAATGAATACACACTTATTTAAAAAATAAAAACATTTGCACATTTATTGAATTTCTTTAGATAAATAAAAAATACAAAAGGTACTTCTGAATTGATCTCATCCTTTAAAAAATTCAAAATTAAATTTGTTGAGTAATAACTTAATTTCATTTTTGCATAAAATACTCTTTTAAAATTATCAAGAACTCCCACATCATTTTCGATTCCGAAAAATAATTAGATGTTCTTTTTTTAAATTATGATTATCTCCATAAATATGGAGTATATAAGACAAAAAAGAAAAAGGAGATCACTTTTACCTCTTATCTTATTCCTTTTTGTGCAAGCAAAAGGGGACTTCAAAAAATTAAAGGATTATTTCGTTCCTGATAGTTATTTATTCAATCAATGGATGGAAGTATACTCTAGATCGGAATTGGGGGGAGTACTGCCTTATTTTTTCTACCAACTTCAAGTCCCCATTAGTATTCTTTTTATATTATACATAAATTGGATAATTTAAAAAAGAAATATACGTTACTAATCTTTTGTGTATTTTGGTGTTTCTAGCCATCCATTAATTTTTTTTATTATATTAATGCCTTTTTTTAATTTTGTTAATATATGTATGCTAATTCATACAAATGATATTGAAAATTTGAAAAAGGTTGGTCTTTTGCGTCCGCTTCAAGACAGGATTACTAATCAACAAATCTTGGGAAAAACAACCACTTCTATACATAGAATATAATATATAGAATCTAATTCTAGAATTTCATTGATTTTTTCACCTTATTCTTATACATAGAAAATTAGACTCAATATTTTTACTGCAATTTGAAATCATCATACTTTCTCTATAAGTAATAGAGTATTCTATAAATTATATTCAAAAAAAGCTGTTTTATTGCACTCATATAACTATCTGATTCAATTATTCAATCCAAATGCGAAAAGAATATATATATATTCTTTATAGATTCTTTTTGTACTTTAAATATAAGGAGAGGCTTATAAGAAATAGTATCAAAAAATTTATGTCTCAACGAAGCACACATAGAGATATCGATAACACACATAGAGTTAATGGTATTTCATAACTAATTGATTGAGCAGCTGCTCGTAGACCACCCAAAAAGGAATATTTATTATTTGACCCATATCCTGACATAAGAAGTCCAATGGGGGCAATACTCGAAATAGCAATCCATAAAAAAACACCAATATTCAGATCAGATAAAACAAAGTTATAGCCAAAAGGAATTACTGAATAGCTTATTATAATGGATATGACTGAGATAGATGGGCCGAAACTAAATAAACGAATATCTCCTCTAGATGGAATAAGATTCTCTTTAAAAAGTAATTTTGTTCCGTCTGCTAGAGCTTGAAGAACTCCAAAAGGACCGGTGTATTCAGGTCCAATACGCTGTTGTATCCCTGCAGATATTTCTCTTTCTAACCATACAATTGCTAGTACACTTATAGTAATTCCTAATATCAAAATAAAAATAGGCACAAATACCCAAAGAATTCCATATATCTCTTTCAAAAATTGCAATCTGAAAAAAAAATGTATATCTTGTATTTCTGTTAAATCAATTATCATTTCAACGATCAACTTCTCCCATAATAATATCTATGCTACCTAGTATTGTCATAATATCGGCCAATTTCATTCTTTTAACTAATTGAGGAAGAATTTGCAAATTTATAAAACCGGGCGGATGAATTTTCCATCTCCAAGGAAAACCATTTTGATCCCCTATTAGAAAAATCCCTAATTCTCCCTTGGGGGCTTCAACTCTTACATAAAGTTCTTGTTTTGGCAATTCAAAACTCGGAGACGATTTTTTACTAATAAATCGATACTCAAACTCATTCCATTCTGGCTCTTTTTCTCTATCAAAGCAGCGGATTTCTAAATTTTCATATGGACCGCCGGGAAGTCCTTCCAAAGCCTGTTGAATAATTTTTATGGATTCTATCATTTCACCAATTCGAACTAAATAACGAGCTAATGAATCTCCTTCTTTTTGCCATTGAACTTCCCAATGAAATTCTTCGTAACATTCATAATTATCCACTTTACGTAGATCCCATTGTATTCCGGAAGCCCGAAGCATCGGTCCTGATAAACCCCAATTAATAACTTCTTTTACATCAACAACACCGACGCCCTCAACCCGTTCTAAAAAAATAGGATTTCGCGTAATAAGTTTTTGATATTCAGCAATACTTGTTAAAAAATAATCGCAGAAATCATAACATTTATCTATCCAACCATAAGGTAGATCAGTCGCTACCCCTCCGATACGAAAAAAATTATGCATCATTCTCATACCTGTGGCAGCTTCAAATAGATCATATATTAATTCTCTTTCTCTGAAAATATAGAAAAAAGGTGTTTGTGCACCAATATCTGCCATAAAAGGTCCTAGCCATAGTAGGTGAGAAGCTATACGGCTTAACTCCAACATTATTACTCGGATATAGCTGGCTCTTTTAGGTACTTGAATATTTCCCAACTGTTCTGGTCCATTTACAGTTATTGCTTCTGTGAACATTGTAGCTAAATAGTCCCAACGTGTTACATAAGGCAGATATTGTATAATTGTTCGGTTTTCCGCTATTTTTTCCATTCCTCTGTGTAAATAACCCAATATCGGTTCACAATCAATAACATCCTCACCATCTAGAGTAACAATAAGTCTAAGAACACCGTGCATTGATGGGTGGTGAGGCCCCATATTGACTATCATGAAGTCCTTTCTTTTCGTTGAGATATTCATAGGTTTTTGCTCGATTTATTCTTTTATGAATCGCTTAAAAAAAAAGTTCATCCAAATTCAAGATCTAATAAATCGAATAATTGAAAATTACTCTTCAATTTAACGAATTTGTGACTGCCGAATATTAAACTGATTGATTAATTTTTTATACCGTATTCCATCTTTCTTTGACAAATAAGACAGTAATCTTTGCCGTTTTCCCAAAATTTTACGTAAACCTGTTTGGGATGAGTAGTCTTTTCGGTGCAATTCAAAATGTGAAGTAAGTCTTCGTATTCTATTGGTAAATTTGAATATTTGAAATTCAACCAATCCCGGTTTTTTTCCTTTTTTTTCTTGTGAAATAACAGGTATAAATGACTTTTTTACCATAAAAAAATAAAAGTTTTTCCTTCTCCTCGATTTTTATAGATATTTTTATTGATCAGTAATTAGAATGACACTCATTTTTAATTTTTTGATAGAAATCCGAAATCTAATTTTTTTGATAACTGAAATCAATCCAATTGAAATAGAGAATTTAAATAGATATAGTATAAAGGAGACTAGTTTGATATATAAAAAAGAATTGTATACATTACATTAGATAAAAAAAGATAATTTTGTTAATGCTTTTTTTTTATGTATACATCATTGAATTAAAATCAATGCCATACCAAAATACGTGTATTTGTTTAACCTATGTATCTATCTATAGATAGATACATATGCTAAATAGAAAACAAAATTAGATTAACGAATTTTCACACGCGGATACATATGTATCCTTACTATACTGAAACGGCTTCCATTATGGGTATTAAACCAATAACGATTTATACAAGCTAAATCTTCTAATCGATATTTTGGCCAAAGAAAAATTTTGAAATTCATTAGTTTTTTTTTCTCTTTCTCATTTCTTTTTTTAGTCAAAACTTTAAAACAATTTTGGACTTTATTTTCATTATAAAATATTGTGTTTCTATGCATACTATTTATATTATTTGGATCTAAACAAATTCTAATTCTCAACTCTCTACGACGTCTAGCAGATAAAATGTTTTCAGGAACAAGTAAATTAAATTTCTCGTTTTCTTTGTTTTCTGTTATCTTTTGATCTTTTGTTCTTGTAATGTATTTATCAAAAAATTTCTTATTAACATGAATTTTTTCTGAGTATTTTTTATAAATTTTGCGTTTATTCTTATGAATTAATGAAAAACCCATCATTTTATACTTAAAAAATTGTTTATTATTTTTTCTAGACAGGCGAACTGGTTCGATAACAAATAGTTCTTTTTTCCTAAATTTATTATTTTTCTTTTTCCTTAAGCCTGAAAGAGTTAAATTCGTCTGTTTTTGAATCATCATAATATCTAGACCTAGTTCTCCTCTTTGAATAGAGGCTATAGTAATTTTTCTTAAATTTGTCAATCTAATAAGGAGACAATATACTTTTACATTGTTAAATATTTTTTGACCTAAGAAATTTTTCCAGTTTAAATGGAAATTCAAAAAATTTCTTACTAAGAATTGAAGTTCTGCCTCCATATTGTTCTTGGGTTTTTTTTTCGATGTTCTAAAAACATCTATTTTTTTTTTCTTTCTAGTAATATTCTTTTCACTAACATTTTTATTTCCTTTAGAATGTAAAAAAAGAGAATGTAAATAAAGTAATTTTATTGGTATAATTTGCGAGTTACCCCTAAATGTATTATAAAATATCACAAATTTGGAAAAGAACCAAAATTCCGGATTGCATATGGAACGATTTAGTATTTTTCTATTGATTCCCGTCCAATCCAAATATTTTCTATCCGGATTTATAATAATAGTATCTTCTGCTATATAATTCTTGATAAAAATATTACTTATTCTATCAAATAAGTCTTTTTTATATGTATTGTAATTAGAAGAAATCATTGTGTTTTTATTTGATTGAAATAGGGATCTATATCGATAAATATATGAGTCTTTCTTATTTGCATAATTCATAAAATTATAGGATAAAAGATCGTATTTATATTGTTTTCTAATTTTTTTTTTTAATGGGATTCCTTGTTGTTCTTTGTAAAGAATTAATGGGCTTTTTCCATATGAATCCCATTTGGTTAAATTTTTATTTTGAGTTACACCACATTTAGTGATTCTATTTCTCCATTTTTGTGATACTAATTTTGACCAGCTACTGTTAGATAAGTTATATTGATAATAATTATTCTTTAACCAATTTGTCCATTGATTTAGTTCAGAATTGAGCAGGTTATTTTGTTTTCTTTTAGAATGAACTATTCCTTGTGCTCCAAAAAAAGAATCCTTTATTTCATTTTTCAGAAAAAAAAAATTTTTATTATATTGAAAAAGAAGTCTTAACTTATATATGTTTATGTTAATAATTCGGGTTTGTAACAAATTTAAAAATACATATGGTTGTGACAAAAAGGAGACATCAAAATAATTATGTGAATTCGCATTCTTATTCTTATTATTAAAATATTTGTGTAATTTTAAAAGAAAGGGAATTATACTTTGATTTGTTTTATAACTTCTTTCTGTATTTGGTTCATTATCGTAAAGCCATTTATTTAAAAATTTTTTTGTTGATTCAAGAAAAAGTTGTAGCTGGATTTTCGGAATACAAATGATATATAGAAAGATATCTATGTATATTTTTTTCATCAAAAATTGAAAAAAAGAATGTGATTTTTTAGTTAAGCTAATATTTCTTCTTTGGAATATCTGCAAAATTTTTTTTTCGAATTCTATCCTTTTACTATCATAAATTTTTTTCTTCGAATGAATATTTGTCTCGCGAATTCCAAGTCCTCTTTTCTTTTCTTCTTTTTTCATTTTTTCTATTTTTTTAATAACTACTTTTCTCTTAGTATTGAGATCCTTTATAGATTTTTTTTTCAATGAAAAATTTGTCGACTTTATCGATTGAATTGAAATGGTTGCTTCAGAAATCATTGAATTATTCTTCCAAATTGTTGAATATTTTTTGTTTTCGCTCAATTCATCGAGTTTTGGGGGTTTCCTTTTAATAAAAAAATATTTTAAATTTAAAAATTCTTGTTTTTTTTTCGTGAGGAATACTATACTTTTTCTAATAATTTCAAGAATACTTTGGATGATCCCTTTTGCTTTTTCTATTACGATATTTAGAAACAGTTTGAATTTTTCACTTAAAACTTTTAGAACTAGAAAAGTGAAAAATTCAAATTTTTTCTTTTTTTTTTTTAGTTCTTTTAAAATGGGGTCGAAAAAGGAAAGTGGATTTTTCGTGGAACTAGAAAAAGGCAATTCAACTTCCATCCCCCAAACTGTTAAAAAACAAAAGTTCTTTTTTTTCTTTGAATTTTTTTTGTTTTCATTACATCGTATTTTAGATTTATGCCAAGGTTTTAGACGAAAAGGAAATAATATTTTTATCTGAATCCCATCTGTTAGCCATTTTTGCGGAAACTCTCTTTCGGATAATTGAACGCCGTTATACGTGCATTTAATATATATTTCTCTCTTCCAATCCATATAATCTTCAGACCATTCTGGAATTTGAAAAAATAGTATACGAATTGTATTTTTAATTATTATAAATGAAGGTAATAGAATATATTTCCTAATAAAGCATTGGGTTATTAATAAAACACCTCTTATTACTTGAGCAAATATAATGCTATCCCAGGCTTCTGCTATTTCTATACGTTTTCTTTCTGCATTTTCCTTTTTTGCTTCCTCCTCTTTTTTTTT
Organism: Vigna unguiculata; assembly: GCF_037176805.1. Lineage (NCBI taxonomy): Eukaryota > Viridiplantae > Streptophyta > Magnoliopsida > Fabales > Fabaceae > Vigna > Vigna unguiculata. Next base: position 11,102 of record NW_028197102.1, on the reverse strand, counting down.
CGGACTTTTTTTTGTTTTTTCCTCTATAGAACCTAAAATTTGAAATTCTGTCTTTTTACGAATCCAAATATTTAACATAAAAAATCTTTTCATTGATTTTAAACTATGAAAAGAAAAGAATATTGATTTTTCAATTTTATCCAAAAAAAGCGGCGAATGCACCCTTTTTTGAAAAAATTTCCAAGTAACTGTTTTCCGTCTTTGAGCACGGATAGATCCTTTGATTATGTCTCTTCGAAAATCCGATTGTTGGGAATAACGTCTTAAAGCCAATTCGTTTTTTTGTTCATTATTTTCAGTATCTCCACGATCACGATAAGTCTTGTATTTTTTAAAAAATTTATCTTTATTAGTCAAAATGACTACACGTTTGCCTTTTCTAGAACGAATTTGAGAATTATCTGCTTCAATTTTTCCACCTAGTTGTTCTAATTCGTCCATCAATTTGTATGACCACCGAGGTACTTTTTTACAGATTTCGTTTCTTTTAATAGACTTAGTGTTCTTTCGATTTACTTTTCTTTTTTCGTTCAAATCAGTTGTAATTGCATCAAATAATATTTTGATTATTTGTTTTTTTTCTGCGTCATAATTATAATTCATTTTTACTTGTTCAGGTTCTGTAAATAAATAAGGTACGTGCGAATTTAAGCTTGACACTAATGAAAATTGACTGATTAGATTAAAAAGAAATGTAGTTACTAATAATTTTTTATCAAATGTTTTTCTATTTTCCTCTAATTTTGGAGAATTACTATTATTCTTTTTAGAAATCTTATTATAAAGAAAGATATCTTGAATTTTATTTATAAAAATGTTATTTTTTTTGTAAGTTTTTTCATGTTGGATTGAGGTTGAAAAACCGTTTTTTATTTGTCCACGGAAGGGTCCGTTTAACAAAGGATCTTTTCTTTTAGTTAAATATTTTTTTTTAGTTTCATCATCACAAAATCGAATTCTATTTTCGAATATATCGAGAGAAATCAATTTCTTATCTATCAGTTTTGTGCGATTTATAAATTCATTGCTCAATTTGTTTATTTTTTCTTCATTCCTATAGTACGAATCATTATACAAATCATCAGAGGAAATTTTCTTTTTT
>NW_028197101.1:20000-60181 GCF_037176805.1 Vigna unguiculata | reverse complement strand
CTCCGAATTGGATCAGTTTCTCCTCAACAAATAAGTGCTTGGGCAAAAAGAATCTTACCTAATGGAGAGATAGTGGGGGAGGTAAAAAAACCCTATACTTTTCATTATAAAACCAATAAACCTGAAAAAGATGGATTATTTTGTGAAAGAATTTTTGGGCCTATCAAAAGTGGGATTTGTGCTTGTGGAAATTATCGAGTAATCAGAGATAAAAAGGACGACCCAAAATTTTGTGAACAATGCGGAGTAGAATTTATAGATTCTCGAATACGTAGATATCAAATGGGCTATATAAAACTGGCATGTGTAGTAACTCATGCGTGGTATTTGAAACGTCTTCCTAGTTATATCGCAAATCTTTTAGATAAACCTCTAAAAGAATTAGAAAGTCTAGTATACGGCGATGTGTGATTTGATAAAAATTTTTATTGTACAGATTCCAAATGAGAAACTGTCATTTCATTTAATTGGGATGCCCTGAATCTGACATGTCTATTGGGCTGAATAACATGAAGCTCAGAATTATGGATGTATTAAAAACTCCCTAATAAAAAGGGAATTGGTCTAGGGTCAATTCAGTAACAAAAAAAAGATGAAATTCTAAATCTAAATTTCTAACTCTACCCACCTCGTGAAAAAAAATCAATCTTTTTTCTTGTAGAATTAGCTATTCTATCTTTTTTTTTAGAAAGAACTGAAATTATGTTTCAAATAATATATCGTGGTTGCTAAAGTCTATATATCGCTTATAGGCTTAAGGACAGCCTGACATAACTATCGAGGCGGCGTTTGGACCTAAAAGATCGAATGCAATAATACATAGACAAATAAATCTCTTATGAATTTTGGAATACTCCGTTATTGAATATTTCAATTTCGTTTTAATGAATTAATCAAATTAAGGAGATTCCGCATTCGAAGGGGGGTAGACTACTCAAGAATCTTACTTTTCTTTTCTATCTGAAATTAGAATTGGATAATTAATTAAGAAAATCAATAAGAAAAAAAGAATCCGTCAATGAAATGTTAATTGGGATTTATTGAGAACTTGAGTAAAGAGTAAACCTTTTTTATTTTAGATTAGAATTTTTTTATCGAATTTGATAGAATTTGAAAATGAAAAACCTTTGTTTTTTTTATTTTGTATAAATACTTGAGCCGGATGAGAGGAAACCTTCATGTCCGATTTTGAAAGGGGGAGATCTTATTGGATTGGATCCTATCTAAATTTTTCGTTTGCTAGACCCGTAGTTAAAAAACCCACTTTCTTACGATTACGAGGTTCATTCGAATATGAAATCCAATCTTGGAAACACAGCATACCACTTTTTTTTACTACCCGAGGTTTTGATATATTTCGAAATCGAGAAATTTCAAGCGGAGCTGTTGCTATCCGAGAACAATTAGCCGATCTGGATTTGAGAATTATTATGGATTATTCGTTGATAGAATGGAAAGAATTAGGGAAAGAGGGATCCCCGGACAATGAAAACGAATGGGAAGATCGAAAAGTTGGAAGAAGAAAGAATTTTTTGGTTCGGCGTATAGAATTAGCTAAGCATTTTATACGAACAAATATAGAACCAGAATGGATGGTTTTATGTCTCTTACCAGTTCTTCCTCCCGAATTGAGACCGATTATTCAAATAGATGGGGGCAAATTAATGAGCTCAGATATTAATGAACTATATAGAAGAGTTATCTATCGGAATAATACTCTTATCGATCTATTAACAACAAGTAGATCTACTCCAGGAGAATTAGTAATATGTCAGGAGAAATTGGTACAAGCAGCCGTGGATACACTTCTTGATAATGGAATCCGCGGACAACCGATGAGGGACGGTCATAATAAGGTTTACAAATCTTTTTCTGATATAATCGAGGGTAAAGAGGGAAGATTTCGCGAGACCCTACTTGGGAAACGGGTTGATTATTCAGGTCGTTCTGTCATTATTGTAGGTCCATCACTTTCATTACATAGATGTGGATTGCCCGGCGAAATAGCAATAGAACTTTTCCAGACATTTCTAATTCGTGATCTAATTCGAAAACATTTTGCTTCCAACATAGGAATTGCTAAGAGTAAAATTCGGCAAAAAGAACCGATTGTATGGGAAATACTTCAAGAAGTTATGCAGGGACATCCCGTATTGCTAAATAGAGCACCTACTCTGCATAGATTAGGTATACAGGCATTCCAACCCATTTTAGTAGAGGGGCGTGCTATTTGTTTGCATCCATTAGTTTGTAAGGGATTCAATGCAGACTTTGATGGCGATCAAATGGCTGTTCATGTGCCTTTATCCTTAGAAGCTCAAGCAGAAGCACGTTTACTTATGTTTTCTCATACAAACCTCTTGTCTCCAGCTATCGCGGATCCAATTTCTGTACCAACTCAAGATATGCTTATTGGACTTTACATATTAACGAATGGGAATCGTCGGGGTATTTCTTCAAATAGGTATAATCCACGTAATTGCAGAAATTTGAAAAATGAAAGAATTCCCCAAAAAAACTATAAGTATACGAAAAAAAAAGAACCTTTTTTTTGGAATTCCTATGATGCAATTGGAGCTTATCAACAGAAAAGAATAACCTTCGATAGTCCTTTGTGGCTCCGGTGGCGACTAGATCTACGCATTATTTCGTCAAGAGAAGTTCCTATCGAAGTTCACTATGAATCTTTAGGCACCTATCATGAAATTTATGGGCATTATCTAGTAGTAAGAAGTACAAAAAAACAAATTCGTTCTATTTACATTCGAACCAACGTAGGTCATATTTCTTTTTATCGAGAAATCGAAGAAGCTGTACAAGGTTTTTGCCGAGCCTATTCATATGGTATCTAATCATATAGATGGTTGTATCTAAGATAAACAAATTTATGATACTGGTGTAAATTCAAATCTTCATGATTTAACATTTAACAAGGATCTTAGTTTTTTAATTTCTCAATTTCTACACAAATTAAGATAAAGAAAAGGCAGTTTTTCAATCATTGACTCAAATCCATTGTTGAACTGAATGAATCCCACTGAGTGGAATAGGGAGGTACTTATGGCAGAACGGACCAATCTAATGTTTCACAATAAAGTGATAGGTGGAACTGCCATTAAACGACTTATTAGCAGATTAATAGATCACTTCGGAATGGCATATACATCACATATCCTGGATCAAGTCAAGACTCTGGGATTCCGCCAAGCTACGGCTACATCCATTTCATTAGGAATTGATGACCTTTTAACAATACCTTCGAAAGGATGGCTAGTCCGAGATGCTGAACACCAAAATTTGATTTTGGAAAAACAGCATCATTATGGAAATGTACATGCAGTAGAAAAATTACGCCAATCCATTGAGATATGGTATGCTACAAGTGAATATTTTCGACAAGAAATGAATCCTAATTTTAGAATGACCGATCCTTTTAATCCAGTCCATATAATGTCCTTTTCGGGAGCTAGAGGAAATGCATCTCAAGTACACCAATTAGTAGGTATGAGAGGATTAATGTCGGATCCACAAGGACAAATGATTGATTTACCTATTCAAAGCAATTTACGCGAAGGGCTATCTTTAACAGAATATATAATTTCTTGCTACGGAGCTCGTAAAGGGGTTGTAGATACTGCTGTACGAACATCAGATGCTGGATATCTTACACGTAGACTTGTTGAAGTGGTTCAACATATTGTTATACGTCGAACAGATTGTGGTACCATTCGAGGAATTTCAGTAAATACCCAGAATGAAACGATGCCGGAAAGTAGTTGGACACAAACATTAATTGGTCGTGTATTAGCAGACGATATATACAGAGGTTCACGATGCATTGCCATTAGAAATCAAGATATTGGAATTGGACTTTTCAATCGATTGAAAACCTTTCAAACACAACCAATATCTATACGAACTCCTTTTACCTGTAGGAATACATCTTGGATCTGTCGATTGTGTTATGGTCAAAGTCCTACTCAAGGTCACTTGGTGGAATTAGGAGAAGCTGTAGGTATTATTGCGGGCCAATCCATTGGAGAACCGGGCACTCAATTAACATTAAGAACTTTTCATACTGGCGGAGTATTCACAGGGGGGACTGCCGAACAGGTGCGAGCACCTTATAATGGAAAAATTAAATTCAATGAGGATTTGGTTCATCCTACACGTACACGTCACGGGCATCCTGCTTTTCTATGTTATATAGACTTGTATGTTAGTATTGAAAATGGTGACATTATACATAATGTGACTATTCCACCAAAAAGTTTTCTATTAGTTCAAAATAATCAATATGTAAAATCAGAACAAGTGATTGCCGAGATTCTCGCAGGAACATATACTTTTAATTTAAAAGAAAAAGTTCGAAAACATGTTTATTCTGACTTAGAAGGAGAAATGCATTGGAGTACGGATGTGTATCATGCATCAGAATTTAAATATAGTAATGTCCATATCTTACCAAAAACAAGTCATTTATGGATTTTATCAGGAAAATCAGACAGATCCGCTTCAGTCTCTTTTTCAACCCGAAAAGATCAAGATCAATTGAACATTCATTATCTTTCTACAGGAGAAAGAGATATTTGTAACCATTTAGCAAGTAATAATAAAGTAAGACATAATTTGTTTCGTTTCACTCCTTCTGAAAAAAAAGAAAGAAGGATTTCAGATTATTCAAAAAATAATCAAATCCTATGTAAAGATCATTGTCATTTTACACATCCTGCTATTTTTCACGATACTACGGATTTATTAGCAAAGAGGCGGAGAAATCGATTCATTATTCCATTTCAATTCCAATCGATTCAAGAACGAGACAAAGCACTAATGTTAGATTCCAGTATCTCGATTGAAATACCAATCCATGGTATTTTTCGTAGAAATAGTATTTTTGCTTATTTCGATGATCCTCAATACCGAACACAGAGCTCGGGTATTACTAAATATAGGACTATTGATATAAATTACATTTTTAAAAAAGAGGATTTTTTAATCGAGTATCCAGGAATTCAAGAATTTAAGACAAAATACCAAATTAAAGTAGATCAATTTTTTTTCATTCCCGAAGAAGTGTATATTTTACCAGAATTTTCTTCCATAATGGTACGGAACAATAGTATTATTGAAGTAGATACACCAATCACTGTAAATATAAGAAGTCAAGTAAGCGGGTTGGTTCGATTGGAGAAGAAAAAAAAAAAGATTCAATTAAAAATATTTTCCGGGAATATCTATTTTCCCGGAGAAATGGATAAGATATCCCGGCACAGTGCCATGTTGATACCACCGAGAACGGTAAAAAAAAATTCAAAAGGATCAAAAAAAAAAATGAAAAATTGGATCTATGCTCAATGGATCACAATTATGAAAAAAAAGTATTTTGTTTTGGTTCGACCGGTCATTTTATATGAAATAGAAGATAGGATCAATTTAATCCAATTTTTTTCCCAAGATATGTTACAAGAAAGAGATAATTTGGAACTTCAAATTATTCATTATATTCTTTCTGGAAATGGAAAATCAATTCGGGGAATTTCTAATTCTAATACAAGTATTCAATTAGTTCGGACTTGTTTAGTCTTAAATTGGGATCAAGACAAAAAATTGTCTTCTATCGAAAAAGGGCATGCTTCTTTTGTTGAACTAAGTATAAAAGGTTTGGTTAGATATTTCTTAAAAATGGACTTAGGAAAATCCCATATTTCATATATAAGAAAAAGGAAAGATCCGCTCGGTTCAAGATTTATCTTGGATAATGAGTCGGACTGGACCAACATCAATCCATTTTTTTTTATAGATCCGAGGGAAAAAGTTCAACAATCACTTAGTCAAAATCATGGAACTATTCATATGTTGTTGAATAGAAATGAGAAATGCCGATCTTTAATAATTTTGTCATCATCGAATTGTTTTCAAATACGATCATTCCACGATGGAAAATATTACAATGGGATAAAAGAAGAAATAAATCCAATTCAAAGAGATCCTCTGATTCCAATTCAAAATTCGTTAGGTCCTTTAGGAATAGCCCTTCAAGTTGCCCATTTTTATTTTTACCTTTTAATTACTAATAATCAGATCTCGATAAATAAAAACGGGCAACTTGACAAATTAAAAGAAACTTTTCAAGTATTAAAATATTATTTAATAGACGAAAACGAGATCATTTATAAATCTGATCTATCTAGTAACATCCTTTTAAATCCATTCTATTTGAATTGGCATTTTTTCCATCATAATTATTGTGAAAAAAAAACGTTTCCCATAATAAGTCTTGGTCAATTTATTTGCGAAAATGTATGTATAGTTCAAACGAAAAATGAACCACACCTTAAATCGGGTCAAATTCTAACTGTTCAAATGGATTCTGTAGGAATAAGATCGGCTAACCCTTATTTGGCGACTCCTGGAACAACTGTTCATGGTCATTATGGAGAAATACTTTCTGAAGGAGATATATTAGTTACATTTATATATCAAAAATCGAGATCAGGTGATATAACACAAGGTCTTCCAAAAGTAGAACAGGTATTGGAAGTTCGTTCGATTGATTCAATATCCATAAACCTAGAAAAGAGAGTGGATACTTGGAATGGGCGTATAACAAGAATTCTTGGCATTCCTTGGGGATTCTTCATTAGTGCTGAGCTAACTATAGCGCAAAGTCGTATTTCTTTGGTTAATCAAATTCAAAAAGTTTATCGATCCCAGGGAGTTCACATTCATAATAGACATATAGAAATTATTGTGCGTCAAATAACATCAAAAGTATTGGTTTCAGAAGATGGAATGTCTAATGTTTTTTTGCCTGGCGAACTAATTGGATTGTTGCGGGCCGAACGAGCTGGGCGTTCCTTAGAAGAGTCGATCTGCTATCGAGTTCTATTATTGGGGATAACAAAAACATCTTTGAATACTCAAAGTTTCATATCTGAAGCAAGTTTTCAAGAAACTGCTAGAGTTTTATCAAAAGCCGCTCTCCGGGGTCGCATAGATTGGTTGAAAGGTCTGAAAGAGAACGTTGTTTTAGGGGGAATGATGCCAGTTGGTACTGGATTCAAAAGAATAATATACCGTTCAAAGCAAAGGCAATATAACAAGATTACCCCGGAAACAAAAAAAAGAATTTATGTGATACATCAAAATAATCTAGGATTTAAGAATTCCTAAAATAATGATTCTTAAGGTCGTATTCATCTCCGGTCACTTTATTTTGTATATATTTTGTATAATAAAAGAAACATAATAAATAAACGAATCATATTCAATGAAATAGAAAAAATGGCCCGATCTTTTTTTTATCAACGGCAAATTTTCAGTAGAAGAGAAGGTTCCTTCGGAACACTTATTTTTTTCTATTTCAGTATACTGGGTCTCTTTCTTTCATTTCAAAAAATTGATCTAATTTCTATTTGGAAATGAAAGAAAAGTGTGGGGATAATTATAAATGACAAAAAGATATTGGAACATAATTTTGGAAGAGATGATGGAAGCTGGTGTTCATTTTGGCCACGGTACTAGAAAATGGAATCCTAAAATGTCACCTTATATTTCTGCAAAGCGTAAGGGTATTCATATTACAAATCTTATTAGAACTGCTCGGTTTTTATCAGAATCTTGTGATTTAGTTTTTGATGCAGCAAGTGGGGGAAAACAATTCTTAATTGTTGGTACAAAAAAAAAAGCAGCTGATTCAGTAGCGCGGGCTGCAATAAGAGCTCGGTGTCATTATGTTAATAAAAAATGGCTCGGCGGTATGTTAACGAATTGGTATACTACAAAAACACGACTTCAAAAGTTCAGGGACTTGAGAATGCAACAAAAGACGGGGAGATTTCATAGTTTTCCAAAAAAAGATGCCGCTATATTGAAGAGACAATTAGCTCAATTGGAAACATATCTTGGCGGCATTAAATATATGAAGGGCTTACCAGATATTGTAATAATCGTCGATCAACAAGAAGAATATACGGCTCTTCGAGAATGTATAACTTTGGAAATTCCAACAATTTGTTTAATTGATACAAATAGTGACCCGGACCTCGCTGATATTTCAATTCCAGCTAATGATGATGCTATAGCCTCAATTCGATTAATTCTTAACAAATTAGTTTTTGCAATTTGTGAGGGTCGGTCTAGATATATACGAAATTCTTGATTAATAATAAGATAAAAAATTCTTGAATTTGCTTCGAGGGGTTCATAGATTTATGGAATCGCTTACTATACTAGTAAGAAATTGCACAAAAATGAAAATAGAAAACAAACAAAAATTTTATGTAATTAGTATCGGTATTCAAAATCAAAAATGAAAGTAGACAAATCAAAAGGGAAAGGAGATGTTTGAATAAAAATAATTCCCTTTTTTCAACTTCTTTTTTTAGAGGACAGGACAATATGAATGTTTTATTATGCTCTATCAACACATTAAAAAGATTATACGATATATCTGCTGTGGAAGTAGGTCAACATTTCTATTGGCAAATAGGGGGTTTCCTAGTACATGCCCAAGTACTTATTACTTCTTGGGTTGTAATTGCTATCTTATTGGTTTCAGCCATTCTAGTTATTCGAAATCTGCAAACCATTCCCACTTTCGGTCAGAATTTATTTGAATATGTTCTTGAATTCATTCGAGACGTGAGCAAAACTCAGATTGGAGAAGAATATGGTCCGTGGGTTCCTTTTATTGGAACTTTGTTTCTATTTATTTTTGTTTCTAATTGGTCAGGGGCTCTTTTACCTTGGAAAATCATCCAATTACCTCATGGGGAGTTAGCTGCACCCACAAATGATATAAATACTACCGTTGCATTAGCTTTACTTACATCAGTTGCATATTTCTATGCGGGTCTTTCAAAAAAAGGATTAGCTTATTTTAGTAAATACATCCAACCAACTCCAATCCTTTTACCGATTAACATATTAGAAGATTTCACAAAACCCTTATCCCTTAGTTTTCGACTTTTCGGAAATATATTAGCTGATGAATTAGTAGTTGTTGTTCTTGTTTCTTTAGTACCTTTAGTAGTTCCTATACCTGTCATGTTCCTTGGATTATTCACAAGCGGTATTCAAGCTCTCATTTTTGCTACATTAGCTGCGGCTTATATAGGTGAATCCATTGAAGGCCATCATTGACTAGTTTTCTCAAAAATAGTCTTTTTTGTTTAGCTTGCCACACATATATTGTGGCTCAATAGAATCTACAAAATAAACATCTATCTATAGATATATAGATAGATATAGATAGATCTATTCGATTAGTATATATTAGTTTGGATATTCAAAAAAAATGAATAGCTAGAATTAGAATTCTGTATGATATTTACGTTTACAATGTGTGATAAAAAGATACTATATAGAATGTTAGTAGATTCTCGTTTGATTCACATTTAATTCAACAATTGATCAAAAGATAATTAAAAACATTTAGATCACCCAATTTCCTATATTTCTTTGAAACATTAATGAAATCGAATGAATTTATTTAGATTGATTGTATCCATATGGGATAAGAGAATAAGAAAAGAGGGAAGGGGAGCTTAAAAAAAAACATGATAAAAAAAATAGAAGTGAGGGGATCAGTCAAGGTTTTTTAGGTTTCAAAGAATGAATTTCAATTTCGATTGAATCTAAAACACAAAGAAAATTAGTTTACAGCATAGAAGAAACCTATGTATATGTGATATGATATTATAGATGAACTAGTTTTATATGAACTAACCATATATCTGAAATAACTAATCTTTTCTATATAAAAAAGGCCTCGCTATTACTGTCAATTTCTATAGGGATAGAAAAGCAAAGTCCTTGCGTTTCAGCTCTAATTGTGAATTGAAAATTAAAAAACTAAAGAAATTGTATAAAAAAACGAAGAATTCAAAGAATGATTCCAAAATTAAGGTAAGAGAAGAACAAAGATTATACAGATTCACCCCCAAAACTATGTAGTTCGAGACGAAAAAAGAAATCTCGAAGTAATTCGTTTAATAACTATTATTTTCAATTTTTAATTCTTATTTTTATTAATTACTTTAACTGAAAAAGTCTTGGTAATTGAAAAATGAAGTCAGAATTTATTAGTCGATTATATCATTAACTATTTCTTTCTTTTATATGTAGGTTACGAGGAAATTCTCATGAATCCAATTATTTCTGCCGCTTCTGTTATTGCTGCTGGATTGGCCGTAGGGCTTGCTTCTATTGGACCTGGGGTTGGTCAAGGCACTGCCGCAGGGCAAGCTGTAGAGGGGATTGCACGACAACCAGAGGCAGAGGGAAAAATACGGGGTACTTTATTACTTAGTCTGGCTTTTATGGAAGCTTTAACAATTTACGGGCTGGTTGTAGCATTAGCACTTTTATTTGCTAATCCTTTTGTTTAATCCTAAAAAGATAAAAATACATATGTGGACTTCCTTTTTCGAATTATATTAATAATTCACTCCTACAATTCTTTATCTGTTCGGATAAGAACACAGGAGAAGGACTAATTGAAAGGTATTCACATACTTATTCACCCTCTTTCTTCTTTTTGTTTAGTCCAATGAACCCCTCTTTTATTTTATTTCTTTTAAGATAATTTTTTGAAAGTGTTCAAACTAGATAGATTTTGCAATTGATAAAAGAACTGGTATCTAATTCTAAGAAGTATCATTCTTTTAGGGAATCTTCCAATTGATTGACCAATCCAAATTATATCAAATTCTATAATTATATATTCCAATTAGATTATTATATTATCTATCTAATAGGAATATTAGAAAGATAATTAGTCTATTCATAAGAGGAGATGAGATCATATGAAAAATATAACCGATTCTTTCCTTTGTTTGGGCTCCTGGCCATCCGCCGGAAGTTTCGTGTTTAATACCGATATTTTAGCAACAAATCCAATAAATCTTAGTGTAGTGTTAGGTCTACTGGTTTTTTTTGGAAAGGGAGTGTGTGCGAGTTGTTTATTTCAAAGAATAAATTGGATTTAACCAAACTGCACTTTTTAGTTTAGTTAGAATTAAGAAAATGTGCAGAATCCCGCGAATTACTTCTGAATTCATTTTCTTTTTTGAATAAATTAAGAAAAATCTTAAAGAACCATAGCATTTCGCGCTTTATTGGTAATCCACTTTGATTCTCTATTTACCAAAAATTTTGGACTATTACCATGGTTAAAAAGAGTTTGAAGTCTATACGCAGTGTAGTACTCTTTCTACCGCTATATTAATACAGAAAGGAAACGGTTTCAAAAAAATTATTCGATTTTTTTTCGATATAAAACACTCATGTCGATAAAAAAAATGGCTTGAATCCTATTTATGGCGAGAAATAAAAAACGGGTGAATTTAAACCTCCCCTTTGTACGATGCGTAATCGATGGATGACCTATGTATAAATTCAAAAGAAGTCTTTGGATTTGAATAAAAAAACAACTTTGTTGACATATATTTGTTTGGTCAAAAGAGTCCTCCGAATATTCTAGTCTTATATTGGTAATTGTTTTCACTTTGAATAGAGAAGAGAGGATAGGCTCATTACATAAAAAATTGGTAAATTTCCGATAAGTAATTGAGTGTGAGAGCCAAATGAATCGAAAGATTCATGTTTGGTTCGGGAAGAGATCATAGACATTTTGAAATGGATGGAAAGAGAGTCTACTTTCATTACGTGATTTATTAGATAATCGAAAACAGAAAATCTGGAGAACTATTCGAAACTCAGAAGAATTACAGGAAAACGCCATTGAACAGCTCGAAAAAGCCCAGGCCCGCTTAAGGAAAGTTGAAACAGAAGCAGATCTGTTTCGGGTGAATGGCTATTCTGAGATCAAACGAGAAAAATTGAATTTAATTAATTCAATTTATACGACTTTGGAACAATTAGAAAATTACAAAAACGAAGCTATTGATTTTGAACAACAAAGAGTTATTAATCAAGTTCGACAGCGGGTTTTACAACAAGCCTTACAGGGAGCTCTAGGAACTCTAAATAGTTGCTTGAACAACGAGTTACATTTACGTACTGTTAGTGCTAATATTGGCATGTTTGGGATGATGAAATAAAAAAATAACTGATTAGGCTTTCTATTATACAATAGAGTATAGGCATCATTTTTTTCTTATAAAAAATAAATTTAAGATATTTTCATGGTAACCATTCGTGCAGATGAAATTAGTAAAATTATCCGTGAACGCATTGAGCAATATAATACAGAAGTAAAAATTGTAAATACTGGTACCGTACTTCAAGTAGGCGATGGTATTGCTCGTATTTATGGTCTTGATGAAGTAATGGCGGGTGAATTGGTGGAATTTGAAGAAGGTACTATAGGCATTGCTTTGAATTTGGAATCAAAAAATGTTGGTGTTGTATTAATGGGTGATGGTTTGCTGATACAAGAGGGAAGTTCAGTAAAAGCAACAGGAAGAATTGCTCAGATACCTGTAAGTGAAGCTTATTTGAGTCGTGTTATAAATGCCCTGGCTAAACCAATTGACGGTCGAGGAGAAATTTCAGCTTCGGAATCTCGATTAATAGAATCTCCCGCTCCCGGTATTATTTCAAGACGTTCGGTATATGAGCCTCTCCAAACAGGACTTATTGCTATTGATTCGATGATCCCCATAGGACGGGGCCAGCGAGAATTAATTATTGGAGATAGACAAACAGGTAAAACAGCAGTAGCCACAGATACAATTCTCAATCAACAGGGACAAAATGTAATATGTGTTTATGTAGCTGTTGGTCAAAAAGCATCTTCTGTGGCTCAAGTGGTGACTACCTTACAAGAAAGAGGAGCAATGGAATACACTATTGTAGTAGCTGAAACAGCGGATTCTCCAGCTACATTACAATACCTCGCGCCTTATACAGGAGCAGCTCTGGCTGAATATTTTATGTACCGTGAACGTCACACTTTAATCATTTATGACGATCTCTCCAAACAAGCACAGGCTTATCGGCAAATGTCTCTTCTATTACGAAGACCACCAGGTCGCGAAGCTTATCCAGGGGATGTTTTTTATTTACATTCGCGTCTTTTGGAAAGAGCCGCTAAATTAAGTTCTCAGTTAGGCGAAGGAAGTATGACTGCTTTACCAATAGTTGAAACTCAATCGGGAGATGTTTCAGCTTATATTCCTACGAATGTAATTTCCATTACAGATGGCCAAATATTCTTATCGGCCGATCTATTCAATGCTGGAATAAGACCCGCTATTAATGTTGGTATTTCAGTTTCCAGAGTTGGATCGGCGGCTCAAATCAAAGCCATGAAACAAGTAGCTGGTAAATTAAAATTGGAATTAGCACAATTCGCAGAATTAGAAGCTTTTGCACAATTCGCTTCTGATCTAGATAAAGCTACTCAAAATCAATTAGCAAGAGGTCAACGATTGCGCGAGTTGCTTAAACAATCCCAATCAGCTCCTCTTACTGTGGAAGAACAGATAGTAACTATTTATACCGGAACGAATGGTTATCTTGATTCATTAGAAATTGGACAGGTAAGGAAATTTCTTGTTGAGTTACGTGCTTACTTAAAGACGAATAAACCTCAATTCAAAGAAATCATATCTTCTACCAAGACATTCACTGGGGAAGCAGAAGCCCTTTTAAAGGACGCTATTAAAGAACAGATGGAACTCTTTTTATTCCAGGAACAAGTAGAAAAAAATTGATGAATCATTAAATAATTTTGTAATTCAATTTTCCAATTTTTATAATTAGTATCTTTTAATATGTTTTTATTTCATTTGAATATTATATATAATGAATTCGAATCAAAATGTAATAAATCAAAAAAAATAGAAGGACAAGGTTGAAATTAGATATGCAAACAACTTGCGTCCAATAGGATTTGAACCTATACCTAAGGTTTAGAAGACCTCTGTCCTATCCATTAGACAATGGACGCTTCTATTTTATATTTGATTCTTTAACCTTTTTAACTAAACCTTATTAAAAAGATTAAAGAATCAAACAAATATAAAGAATTCTAGAAATTATAAAAATAAAATAAATCAAATATTTAGAATAAAAGAAAAAAAAAATAAAAAAGAAAAATCAATTGAATATAATTGAATATATATAACTAAAACTAAATTAAGAAATGAAAATGAAGAATTGACAAATTCTTTAAGAATTCTAGATTCATTCTCGAAGAAAAAAGATAGATTTAAATAGAATAAAATAGAAGCGGGTAGCGGGAATCGAACCCGCATCGTTAGCTTGGAAGGCTAAGGGTTATAGTCGACGTTGATTCATCATTTTGATTTAACGTCTCTAATTCAAAACTGAACGTGAAACTTTTGTTTCATTCGGCTCCTTTACGGAATGAAGAGATGGACAATAAAAAAAATTGACCCATAACATCTATGTCAGCCTTTTTGTATGAATAGGTTTCAAATATCTTGCTTTTTAGATGATCCCTCTAGAAGAGCAATATTCTAACAATCTATGTTTTTTTTCTAGTTACTTCGTTCTCTATTTCTATTTCAGAAAATCTTTAGGAAAAGAAGAAAATTTCCGTCGAGCTAAAAAAATGTCGATGTCTCTAGTAAACTAAAAGAATCGTTTAATAGCTATTTTGCTTCAATTTTTACTATGCAAAAAAATGGAAGATTTAGTTACGATTAGAAAGAAACTTTGTATATTTCTCTCCATAGATCCTTTAGTAATACTCAAAAAATTCGGATTATAGATCCAATTCCAAAAACTTATGTTTCATAATTTTAAAACTCAATTTGTCAAATTCGATTTGATTCTTCTTGTATACAAATTACAATAATGTATATTATACCGCAAATAATTCATCGAGGGGTATAAAGGAGTCCCTTTAAGTAAAAAATAAAGTTTTTGATCGGCATATGAATCAAATGGGGGATCCCTTAACTTTTGGGGGGTCCTTGAAACGAATCGCACTTTTACCACTAAACTATACCCGCTACAATATCATTATTGTATCTTTTGTTGAACAAAGCAATCAGACAAAATAAAGAAATGGGAGGCATAATATTCTAATAAGTCGAGTATTGACATGTTTCATTAGAGAATCTTCTAATGAAATTTGAAAAACGGGATAATTTTCATTTTTTTATTTTGCTGAAGGTTATATATATATACAATTTACGTTACCAGAAAAAAGAGAGGGAGTAAGAAAAGAGAACATTTTTATATTATCTTATTTTGGTTTTATCTCATAGGAATCTATCCGTATCTCTTATTTTTTTTTTAATTACAAATATTTTTACAAATATTTTTTTTTCGAATAAAATATATTCAAATAAAGAATTTTTCTTCAATATTCATGGGAATAAAAGAAAAAGAGCCCGACTAGGTACTGGCCGGGCTCATTGGCTGTATAAAAAGAAAAAAAGAAAACTAAAATATATAGAATAATAAAAAAAAGATAGATAAGATAAAAAAGAATAAAAAAAAAGCAAGTCTCTTTTTTTTTTAAGCTCCCTTTTTGTTCTTCTTGTTTATGTGATATAACATAAACAAAGTAATTCTTTTTTTTTTCAATTGGGGAGAGATGGCTGAGTGGACTATAGCGTCGGATTGCTAATCCGTTGTACAAATTCTTGTACCGAGGGTTCGAATCCCTCTCTTTCCGTTGATAATTTGGTATTTTTTTTTGAACTTGTTTTTTTTATTTACTAGTTAAAGATGTTAAAATAGAGAAAATCCTAAAAATATTTCAAAATTCCGCACAAGCAAGAAAACACAGAATCCACTTTTTTCTTATTCTATTCTTCACGTCCTGGATTACGTCCTGGATCGTTAGATAGGAATCCGAAGATGAAAAGAGAAACGAAAAAGATCACTACCGTATAAACAAAAAGTTTTAGAGTAAGCATTATGAAATCTCCAAGATAATTAAAAAACGACAAAGAAAGAGAATAGATTCTCTTATATTACAACATATTTTGTTTCTTTTAATACTAAGATACTAAGTTTCTAAAAAATGAAGTTTTTTTAGGATATGAGGAGATATATATATATGAGTTTCGAAAATGAATTGATAGTAAGAGTAGATTATTTTATTACAAATTATCAATAATTCTTTTGACCAAAAATCCTTTTTTTCTGTAATCTAGGTATTCGATTGGTGAGGGGTTCCAATCGAATAATCGGATTAGGTTTTTTCAATTCAAAAAACGTAAATGATGAGAAGGTCCCTTTTTTTCCTATATATTGAAAAATTTCAATATTGGAATCCAGAAGTCACACTGTAAGACTTATCTGATCTTATAAATTGTTAAAATGTTCGAGTTTTAGTTTTCTGAAAAATTCTGAATTTTTTTACGACATTATTCAAATTAAAAATATCATCGAAAACTTACAGCAGCTTGCCAAACAAAAGCTAAAAGAAAAAATAGTACGGGTATTACTGGCATAATATCCACAATTGGATTCAAGAAAGCGTAGGCTTCGGGCAATTTCTCCAAAAAAAAACTACTGGAATAAAGGACGGAGTGAATACAAATACAGATCCAACTAAAGATATTAAGCATAACAAACATTTTGTTCTTTAAAAAAAATAAAAGTTATTTTTGTTTTTTTTTTTTCATTCTAATTTTCAATTTTATTGCATTATATACATAATACAATAAAAAGGAAAATAAAGAGTTATGAATAAAAGTAAAAAAATGAATCAAATAAGATAAGAATCTCGAGAATCCTTCTTTTATTTGAACTTTTCCAGTTTCAAAATATTTTTTATTCTGAAATCAAAAAAATTGAAGAAATCATACTTCCTTCTATATAATATCTTAATTGAATTGTATGTAATGATCAATCAATTTAGTTTTATCCTATCTATCTATATCCATTTATAGATATAGATAGATATGTAGATACGCATATAAAATACTAGTCGCAAAATTTTTTTTTTATAGAAATTTTTGAACTGGAATTGACGAACAACCAATATCAATAATAGTCTTTATTAATGTAAAATGGAAAATGGGGCGTGGCCAAGCGGTAAGGCAACGGGTTTTGGTCCCGCTATTCGGAGGTTCGAATCCTTCCGTCCCAGAGCATATCTATTTAGGATGTATATCATATTTGAATACAGATTGTATCGCATAATTAAAAGGGACCCTCCTTTTTTTGAAAAAAAAAATTATCATTTTTCTACTTTACAAATTATAAAAATAGAATAGAGTAGAAAATATATTGCTAGAATATCAAGTTCATTTTCATTTATGTCTTTACTTTTAAAAAGGTTTTCATTATATATAAGAAAAACCGAAACGTAAAAAAAAGGATAGATTCTTATGTAGCGAATGAATCAATCACTATTCACGATTCGATAATTACATACTGGATCTAAGCTAAGGGAATGTTAGAGTAAAACTTCGTTTGAAACGATGTGGTAAAAAGCAACGTGCGGCTTGAAAGACATGATTAAATTAGGGGTGGATTTTGATATCCGCCATTTTTTCTAGTATTTTACAAACGAACATGATCTTGACTTGACATCATTTGTTCTGTTCCACTAGACCCCTTTTTTTGTTTTTGGGACAGGAAAGGGATTAATGATGTAAATAGTACATGATGGAACTCGAATTTATTCATTTCTCGGGAGCAAGTATCTAAAATTTAATAAATTCTAAAAAGTTAATAAGTCTGTTTATTTTATAAAAATAGAAAGGATCTTATTTCAGCCAGGTTCAAAAAAAATGGTTGAAATTTGTAAAATTGCTTTTTTATCAAAAAGTTTATCCGCAGGAATTAACTTTTTTTATGATTCTTTCAGAGAAAAACAGGTATGTTGCTCCCATTTTTTTAAAAAATTGAAGATTCCCGGAGTAATGTCTAAACCCAAAGATTCAAAGAAAAGCTAAAAAATCAGGGAATTAAGGAAATACCATTTTCAAATTGTATCATCAATTCTATTATCAAAAATTTTAGAAAAAAGAAATGAATGATAAAGAAACGAAATACGGGCAAGAAAGAGGAGTAGAGACCACTCAATAAATGAAATAGCTGCTGCTTGGTTTTCTTTTTAGTTTTTTGAGAATTTTTCAAATTGAGTGTTATGGAGGTACAAATAGGAAGAGTTTTTTTTTTTCAGAAAGAAAATACGAAAGAAAAATACTTCAGTCATTGTTTAATTGATTTGATGATTTTATTGCTCTATTTTACATCATAATTTTCGAAATACATAGAATTTTTGATATTCTCGAGCCGTACGGGGATAAAAATTTCCTGTACGTTTGGAGGGGGGGGTATCTATATCTATCCCAAAGAGCTGTTTATCGAATTGTTGCTAAGGGATGTTCGACCCCAAAGAGAGGGAAGATATCTTCAGAAAGTGGATCCTATAAAGAATTAAACCTATTTCAATATTCCTGTTATTCTTTCATTTCCTTGACAAGGGGCGCTTAACCTACAGGAACTGTTCAGCATATTTCAAAAAAGGCAGGTGTTTTTATAGAACTTAGCTCGAATCAACAAACGAAATTCAATTAATGAAATCAAAAAGGGGGTGTAGATTATTTGTATATAGATTTACAAAACTCCCCGCTCTCTTGTTATATTCATACTTCATTTTTTTATTTCTTGTTGTTTATATAGAATCATAGAATGCAATTTTATATAGTCAGACAATTCATGAAATTTTCATAAATCTTCAAAAAAAATGAAAAATTGTATAGAGATAAAAGAGAGAATATAGGAAAAAAAAGAGTAACTAAATATAGTAATTGGACTTTTAAATAGATTCCCCCCTATGAGGTGATTTTTTTATTTCATATTTCTTCTTATTTTATTGTTATTTCTTTTTAATATTGACTCGCTCTTTATTTTTTTCAGTTATTAATTCTAGTTATTTGATTTATATACTTTTTTTTGATAGTAAATAAATGAGATAGAATATTCAAAATGGAATATTTCTATTATTTGATTTTTCATCCAATGACTATACATTTTTTTTTATGGAAATACAGGAAAAAACTCTATGGAAAAATGGTGGTTCAATTCTAAGTTACTTAATAGGAAGTTCGAATACAGGTGTGAATTAAGTAAATCAATGGAGAGTCTTGGTCCTATTGAGAATACCAGTCTAAGCGAAGAACCCAAAATTTTAACTGATATAGATAAAAAAATTCAGAGGTGGGATGATCGTGATAATTCTAGTTATAATTCTTTTGATTATTTAGTAGGTGTCGATAACATACAGGATTTCCTATCTGATAAAACTTTTTTAGTTAGGGATAATAAGAAGAACAGTTATTCCATATATTTAGATATTGAAAATAAAACTTTGGAGATTAACAACAATCATTCTTTTCTAAGGGTTTTTTCTAGCTATCTGAATACTGTTATTAAGAGTGATTACGATCATTCCATGTATGATACTCCTTTTAGTTGGAACAATTATATTAATAGTTGCATTGATAGTTATTTTCATTCTCAAATCTGTGTTGATAGTTGCATTTTTGGTAATATAGTCGAATATAATGACAGTTATTTTTATAGTTACTTTTTAGGTAAGGTCAGAAATTGTAGTGAAAGTGAGAATTCTAGTTTTAGTTTAATAACTAGTACGAATGATACAAATGATAGTGATTCCACTCTAGTAGAAAATTATATGAATCTCCATGAAAGTGAACAATTGACGCATTTGTGGATTGAATGCGAAAATTGTTATGAATTAAATTATAAAAAATTTTGGAAATCAAAAAGGAATATTTGTGAATACTGTGGATATCATTTGAAAATGGACAGTTCAGATAGAATCGAATTTTCGATTGATTCGGGTACTTGGAATCCTATGGATGAAGACATGGTTTCTCTGGATCTCATTGAATTTCATTCAGAAGAAGAACCTTATAAAGATCGTATTGATTCTTATCAAAGAAAAACAGGATTAACTGAGGCTGTTCAAACAGGGACAGGTCAAGTAAATGGTATTCCTGTAGCAATTGGTATTATGGATTTTAAGTTTATGGGAGGTAGCATGGGATCCGTAGTAGGTGAGAAAATCACCCGTTTGGTAGAATATGCTACTAATCAACTTTTACCTCTTATTCTCGTATGTTCGTCCGGAGGAGCGCGTATGCAAGAAGGAAGTTTGAGCTTGATGCAAATGGCTAAAATTTCTTCTGCTTTATATTATTATCAAACAATTCAAAAATTATTCTATGTATCGATACTTACATCTCCTACTACGGGTGGGGTGACAGCTAGTTTTGGCATGTTGGGGGATATCATTATTGGCGAACCAAACGCTTATATTGCATTTGCTGGTAAAAGAGTAATTGAACAAACATTGAATAAGACAGTGCCCGAAGATTCACAAGTAGCTGAATCTTTATTCAATAAGGGTTTAATTGATTCAATCGTACCGCGTAATCTTTTAAAGGGAGTTGTAACTGAGTTATTGCAATTCCATAATTTCTTTTCTTTGACTAAAAAGGAAAGAAATTATGGAATTGAAATACAAAATCAAAACATACAGGATCAAAGTAATAAAATAAAAGAATAATAAAAAAATACTAAGAATCATAAAAGGGTATATTCTGATATATATCGGCTTAGCTATAATCACTAGAATTCCTATATACTAAGTATAAAGATATAGGAATTCTAGTGATTATAGACTGTCTTTTTTAATAAAAATAAGAATAAAAATCGACAAAAATAAAAATAGATATAGTACAAATAGTAAATCGAGGTACCCTTATTTATGATAAACTTTCCTTCCATTTTTGTTCCTTTAGTGGGTCTAGTATTTCCGGCAATTGCAATGGCTTCTTTATTTCTTTATGTTCAAAAAAACAAGATTTTTTAGATACGGCGGTAAGTAGGGAAAAATATTATAGATCTTTTTTTTAGAGCTGGAAGCAATTGGATGAATTCCCCCTAAAGGTTTACATTTCAGTAGCGCCAGTTGATGAAAATTACTTTAGAAACAAGTAAAATTCTGGGGTTTTTTATTCCACAATTATTATTCTTAAAAAGAAAAAGAGGGGGTAATGAATATTTTAAAAAAAAAGATCAAAAGAAGTACTGATCTATTCTATAACAGAGTCTCGAAAAATAAGCAATATCTTTTCAGCCTTTATCATTTTTTTAGGTTCATTGGGGTTATTGTTGGTTGCAATTTCCAGTTATCTCGGTATGGGTCTTTTCCTTTTTTCTCAGGAAATTAGTAATTTTCCATTTATTCCACAAGGGGCCGCGATGGCTTTTTATGGAATTGGGGGTCTCTTTATTAGTTTTTATTTGTGGTGGATTATTTTGTGGGATATTGGCGGTGGTTTTGATATCTTCGATAAAAAAAATAAAGAAGAAGTATGTTTTCTTCGTTGGGGATTTCCTGGAAAAAATCGTCGTATTATTCTCAAAATACCTATGAACAAATCGTCGTATTATTCTCAAAATACCTATGAACGAGATTAAATCTATCAGAATAATAACAGGAGTTCAAGAACGAAGTATTTTGACTCGTACTCTTACTTATGAGAGTCTCGTTTATATGGAAACAATAGAACAGGGGTTTATTCCCTTGACTCGTATTGAAGATAATTTGACTCCACTAGAAATTGCAAATAGAGCTGGCGAATTATCTTTTTTTTTAGGTGTACCGCTTCTTTATTGATGAAAATTGGACTTAACTAGAAATAAAATTGCACAAAAAGTTTCAGAATTGTCCTATTTATTTAGTGTTCCGATTGAAATATTTTGAAAAAAAACTGTTTTTTGCAAAATATTTCAATTTTTATTTTTATAGATGGGACATTTTTTGATTTCGAAATTTGAATATTATAGACATAACTCGAAGTGCTCCTTGGTGTATTTCTAAAAAGAATCCTTTTTTCTTCGAATCTTAGCAATTAATATCCTTTCGAAACAATATTTTTTTCTTCATTGGATTGGAATTGACTGTGAATTCTTTCGATTTCTTATTCGATTTATGTATTCTTTTTTCTCAATTAAAGAAGGCAAAGGCTAACTTCCGAAGTTTAAGTAAAAAAAAAATGATAAAATACAATCTAAATTTATCTAGAAGCTCGTATAACTTGTAATGAAGCTTATACTTGATAGAAAAGTTATTATCATATAGAGTTGACGAAAGAGATGAAGTTAAGTTCATTAAAGACGAAAAATGAAAAAAAAAAAAAGCATTCCCCTTCTATATCTTACATCTATAGTCTTTTTGCCCTGGTGTATCTCTTTCACATTTAAGAAAAGTCTGGAATCTTGGTTTATTAATTGGTGGAATACTAGTCAATCCGAAATTTTCTGAATGATATTAAAGAAAAGAGTATTCTAAACAAATTCATAGAATTAGAGGAACTGTTTTTCTTAGATGACATGTTAAAGGAATGTCCGAAAACATATATACAAAACCTTCGTACTGGAATTTATAAAGAAACAATCCAATTAATCAAAACACACCAATGAAGATCGTATGAATACGATTTTTGCACTTCTCCACAAATATAATTTGTTTCTTTTATTCTAAGCGGGTTATTCTATTCTTGGTAATCAAGAACTTGTTCTTATTAACTCTTTGGTTCGAGAAATTATATATATAATTTAAGTGACACAATAAAAGCTTTTTCTATTCTTTTATTAACTGATTTATGTATAGGATTCCATTCAACCCATGGGTGGGAACTACTTTTTGGCTTCGTTTATAAAGATTTTGGATTTGCTCAAAATGATCAAATTATATCCGGTCTTGTGTCCACTTTTCCAGTCATTTTAGATACAATTTTAAAATATTGGATTTTCGTTATTTAAATCGCATATCTCCATCACTTGTAGTGATTTATCATTCAATGAATGATTGACAGAAAAACCGATTTACTTCAATGAATTTCAAGTTTTTATCTAAAAAAGATAATTTTCATTTTTCCCCTCCTTTAAAAAAAAGTTAAATAAAAAAGGGGTTCCCACCTTGGATAGGGAACTATGCGAGTGACCTACCTAATCTTATTGTAGAAATTTTCAGGATCAATGATTAGACCATGCAAACTAGAAATGCTTTTTCTTGTATAAAGGAAGGGATTACCCGATCCATTTCTATATCGGTCATGATATATATAATAAATTCGAGCACCCTTTTCAAATGCATATCCAATTTTTGCACAGGCAGGGTTATGAAAATCCCCGAGAAGCAACCGGTCGTATTGTCTGTGCCAATTGCCATTTAGCTAATAAGCCCGTGGATATTGAGGTTCCACAAGCGGTACTTCCTGATACTGTATTTGAAGCAGTTGTTTCGAATTCCTTATGATATGCAAGTGAAACAAGTTCTAGCTAATGGTATAAAGGGAACTTTGAATGTGGGGGCTGTTCTTATTTTACCGGAAGGTTTTGAATTGGCACCCCCCGATCGTATTTCGCCTGAGATTAAAGAGAAGATAGGCAATCTGTCTTTTCAAAACTATCGCCCTACAAAAAAAAATATTCTTGTAGTAGGCCCTGTTCCTGGTCAGAAATATAATGAAATCACGTTTCCTATTCTTTCCCCGGATCCCGCTAGTAAAAGAGATATTCATTTCTTAAAATATCCTATATATGTAGGCGGGAACAGGGGAAGGGGCCAGATTTATCTTGACGGGAGCAAGAGTAATAATAATGTTTATAATGCTACAGCAGCAGGTATAGTCAAAAAAATCATACGAAAAGAAAAAGGGGGATACGAAATCACTATAGTAGATGCATTAGATGAGCGTGAAGTGATTGATATTATACCTCCAGGACCAGAACTTCTTGTTTCAGAAGGTGAATCTATCAAACTTGATCAGCCCATTAACAAGTAATCCTAATGTCGGAGGATTTGGTCAGGGGGATGCGGAAATAGTACTTCAAGATCCATTACGTGTTCAAGGTCTCTTGTTCTTCTTGGCATCTATTATTTTAGCACAAATCTTTTTAGTTCTTAAGAAGAAACAATTTGAGAAGGTTCAATTGTTCGAAATGAATTTTAGTTCCGCGTATTTATCAACATATTAAACTCGTAAAAATAACTCAATTTTTTTGATAATTTTTGTAATTATATTCTGTATAATATCTGTATAATAGAAAATATATATATATATTCAAATATCGAAAAGTTACTCTAAGGGGGATTCTTTGTTTTTTCTTTTTTTTTTTTTTCTTTGTCCTTTTCCTAGAGTCCGATTCCTATTCCTTCTTGTTTGTGTTGAAATAGAAATATTCTAAAATATCAATAAAATACTATTTTTGAATCCCTTCCTGAAAAATCCTATATCTTAGTTTCTCTTTTTCCAACTTAGAATCTTTCTGCCAGATAATCTTTTATGGTATATAAATAATATGTAAAATAATATGTAGTGAACAAATAAAAAAAAAGAATGAAATGGAATTTTTTGAAACATCGGAAGAAAGTAGTCATTTATATGAAAAAAATTAGAATTCTTAAGAACTCAAGGGGGATCCACTTGCATTCGTCAAAGAAAGAGTGGATCCCTGTTCAGTTCTTACACTTTCATTTCAAAAACCCAAATAGAATACGATTACTACAGAGATGAGCCCAATCCGGAATATGAACCATAAAAGAAAATACCAATTAAACCGATCACAGTAATACCAGTTACAGTACCTATTATCCAAAGAGGAATTCTTCCAGTAGTATCGGCCATTTATCCCACTTTCCTCCACATTTAATCACGTAGTCAGTCATGCTAAAGACATTATACAAACAGTCATAGATAATTATGAAATGATATCCTTCCGAATGGGATAAAAGAATTCTTAATATATATATTATGACTATTCCTATTTCTTCTATTAATTCTAATTAATTGAAGAAATAATTTGAAAATAAAACAGCAAGTACAAAAATAAGTAATAACCCCCAGTAGAGACTGGTACGATTCAATTCAACATTTTGTTCATTTGGGTTTGATTGTGTCATAGCTCTATAATTCAAATTAGTTTATCGTTGGAATGAAATGCATTGCTGATATTGATCCCAAAAAAAGAAACAGTGGGTACCGCTAGTCCGTGAACAGCTAGCCATCGTACTGTAAAAATTGGATAGGTCCTATCTATAGTCATTGGAGCCTCCTAAAAAGATCTACTAAATTCATCAAGTTGTTCCAAAGGATCAAAACGGCCAGTTATTAATGGAATTCCTTGTCGGTTCTCTGTAAAATACTCGTTTGGGCGGGGACTTCCCAAATACATCGTAAGCTAGACCTGTACTGACAAATAACCAACCTGCAATGAATAGGGAGGGTATAGTAATGCTATGAATAATCCAGTATCGGATACTGGTAATAATATCAGCAAAAGAACGTTCTCCCGTGCTTCCAGACATCTTGAACTCCACATCTTCTTGTACAGTCACAAAGGGGGGATCGAGTCCATAAAAGACGAGATCAGTAAGGCGAAATTTACTGAAATAGAATCCTTGTTAGATCGTCCATTTTGTACCAACGGTGTCTTTTGAGTATACCGAATCAGTATAGCTATCCTTCTTCATAACAGAGCAATGAAATTTCACAATCAGTGTAAAATTTTAGTACTAGATTTTTTTCTTCTTTTTTCATTGATTGTCTCTATGTAGTCAAAAATCCGATAGAAAATTTTGCAAAGTTTGGGTATATAAAAATTTTTTTTTATATTAAATTTTTAGAGTAATAGTATAAAAGGAAGGTTCTTAACATTTCAAATTATTAGTTTTGGATTAGAAACTAAAGATCCATTAAAATCGGAATATGAGAAAAGGGTTTCTAATAATTAATAAAGTAGATAATCATAAGTAGATTTTCTATTTTAATAATTCAATTATTGCCAAATCAATAAATATATTTTTGTGGTTGTTGAAGATCTTTTTTTCTATTTTCTTCTACATTAATTCAAAGTGAAATAAAATGAAATAACAGAGTTATTATTCTTTGTTTGAATATTCATAATTTTTCTTTTCTTTTTCCAATATAAACAGAATTCTATTGGATATCTATAGAATAATACTAAATATTTTCATTAGATCAGTTTACTTAATTCCTGAGTTGATTAAGAAGTATGTTGATTTGAAATCACAGGATGGGTAGATGTAACAGATGAGGAATTTATTTCTAAATTATGTTACTCTATTTCTTTTTTTTTTTTTCGTCTCTAATAATTGAATTTATTGAGGAATTGCCAATTTTGAATTGTATCTTTTCAAGTAGGATTTTTTATCTTCTTTTTTCTCTCAAAAATGGAAATTTAGGGAAGTGCTTTATAAACATATGTATAAAAAGAACGAACATATTTCAATTTAGTTACTATATGCCCACTATCACTAGTTATTTCGGTTTTTTACTATCGGTTTTAATTAAAACCTCGTCTCTATTTATTGGTCTTAGTAAAATACGACTTATTTGATTTGTAATTTTGAGAGGAATAGTAAATTTTGGTATAAGAACATTCTAGAATTCCTTACTATGTCAATTTACAATTCTCGATCGTTGAGATTTATGATCAATACAGATTTATGTTTAAGGCTAGATATTATATTACCTTTCTTTTTACTTTTCGAACAAATAAAAATGATTGAAGTTTTTCTATTTGGAATCGTGTTAGGTTTAATTCCTATTACTTTGGCTGGATTATTTGTAACTGCATATTTACAATACCGACGAGGTGATCAGTTGGATCTTTGATTCATTAATGTCTCTTTTTTTGTGATTCCCTATTTATTTAGTTAAATCCTAATCGACAAGGATAAAATTCAGACCTTTCTTTTGAATGTTCAAGTTATTTCAGTGTAATTATCAGGCGAATAATACTAGAATCACGCTCTGTAGGATTTGAACCTACGACATCGGGTTTTGGAGACCCGCGTTCTGCCGAACTGAACTAAGAGCGTTTTGTTTTCATAAAATTATATGATCCAAATCCATTTTGCATATAGATATTCAGTATGTATGTTCAATTGGAATTCGTCTTCACAGGTTCCCGGTTTATTGCCTCATCTCATAGAATATGGAATATTATAGAATACGGAATATCATAGAATAAGTAATTGTTAGGGATAGGGATGACAGGATTTGAACCCGTGACATTTTGTACCCAAAACAAACGCGCTACCAAGCTGCGCTACATCCCTTTTCCATTTGTTTATAGTGTTATTGTAAAGAATCTTTGTCTTGTTTTCCACATTTTTCTCTGTTGATATATATCAACAGAGAAAAAATACTTAAATAATAAAAAGAAAGGAGGATTTGAAATGGCGAGATCTAAAAACATATCTTTCCGTGGCACCAGTAGTAAGTACTTTATGGTTCGGGGCTTTGGCGGGTCTATTGATAGAGATCAATCGTTTTTTTCCAGATGCATTGATATTCCCCTTTTTTTTAATTTTAGTTATTGACACGGGAAGGGGTTGAAGAAAGATGAAAGGTCCAATTATATATTAAATATGTGTAATTAACCTACTCTTCTTTTTTTTTTTTTTAGGAAAGATAAAGACGAAAGATTAAATTGGCCTCATTGAAATTCGGAGTGACACTCGGGATCGGGATCTGGTCCAGGCTTCAATGGAATTGAATTATTAATTTCAATTCCCTATGAAAAAGAAAGTGAAAGCAGAAATCCATAGGTTGGGGCCAAACAATATCATAAAAAATACTTTAAAAAAACGAAAATACCTGGCAATTTGAAACGAAATATAGTTACAGATCCTTGTATTCTTTTTGTACTAGATTCAATTAAATTGGAACGAAATCTTTCATAATTTTTCGAATTCTTCTTTTTTATCTTATCTTAGTTGTTTTCATCTTTTTCTTAGATTCTTAGATTCGAATCGAAAGAGTTATAAGTGAATTAAAAACCCAAAGGAGGGTCATGTCCAAGGGTAAAGATATCCGAGTAAGTGTTCTTTTGAAGGTACTGGTTGTGATAAAAAGAGTCTAAATAAGGAATAAAGCGGTATTTCTAGATAGATTACTAACAAGAATCGACACAATACGCCTAGTCGATTGGAATTGAGAAATGATGTCCCCGTCGTTATATAACAACATATGCTAAAGAAGAAAAAAAATACAAATCCTTTATTATAATTATATTTATTTAAATCAATGTTATTTTTGGAATAGGAATAAATAAACTATGGAAAAACCTAAGCGACTCTTTATTAAATCCAAGCGATCTTTTCGTAGACGTTTGCCCCCGTTTGAATTGATTATAAAAACATGGGTTTAATTTGTCGATTTATTAGTGAACAAGGAAAAATATTATCTAGACGTGTAAATAGATTGACCTTAAAACAACAACGATTAATTACTGTTGCTATAAAACAAGCTCGTATTTTATCTTCGTTACCTTTTCTTAATAACGAAAAACAATTTGAAAAAAGCGAGTCGACTGCTAAAATTACTCCTTTAAGAAAAAAAAATAGAAATTAAAAATTCGAAATCCAATTTGAATTTAGATTCGAATTAAACATGGATTGATGTTTTGTTCAAAATTAGGATAATTCCATTTGATTTTTTTGTTGGAATAAAAAAGATAATAGGTAACGAAGAATAATTTTTTAAGCATGGTTGTTTATTTTGATAGCTTTATCGTATGATAAAGCTATCAAAATAAACAAATTTCTAGTCTATACCTTCCTGCAGTAAATAAGGGGTTTTAAGTTTTTATGATATTATCGGCAATCATAAAAAGACAATTCTCTTTTAATATAGCAATTTGTGCAACTATTTTACGATTAAGAAGCAATTGCTTGGTGTATAGACTATTCATTAAATTATTATAAATATAAGATACTTTTTGATTCTCGCGAATTACTGCATTTATTCGACTAATCCATAAACCACGAAAATCTCTTTTTTTCCTATCTCTATCCCGATGAGCCGAAACTAAAGCTTTCAATTTCTGTTGAGTAATAGTTCGGGTAAGTCTTGAATGAGCTCCGCGAAAACTTGATACGAATAAACGAATTTTTGTCCTCCGTTTGTGAGCTATATATCCTCGTTTAATTCTGGTCATTTAATAAATGATATTTTCAGGAATAACTTTTTCATTTTTCAGTTATTCTTTTTTTCTTCCTAGTCTATTAATAACAAAAATGGATTCTTCCGATGTATAAAAAAAAATTCCAACGGCTCTTGCTACTATAACCGCCCCAACCACGATTTTTTATATTAAACATTTAACCTCAAAATCAGAAATTGTATAGATACTAGATATCAAATAAAATAAAAATAGTAAATGAAATAGGACACATATTTTTATAATGAATTGGTGGGTTCCTTCGTTTCTATGATTTTTTTTAGAAATGACCAGGTCCTCTCTATACACCGGAGCCTTTTTATTTTCATTTTTGATTCATTTAATGAATGTTATTGTTAACTTGTACAGTTCACACTCTGTGGCTCTACCCATGCAATATTGAGTAAGTAGGTTTTTTCACAACCAAATCTAATTCTATAGTAACGGTATTTAATTATGAAAATTTGCTGGGTAGCTGACCCTCTTATTCCATTCTTACAAAATCCATCAAAATACATTCATTAAGGACATACTTTATTTTTAATTGAAATAGTATTTTCTCCGCTTAACGGGTAACTTTTTTTTGTTACCGATGGGAAAGTCCTTCTCATATGAAATTGCAAATGTGTATTATTGGTTTTGCACCAATCGAAACCATAAATTTTATACAAGATAGAAGAATGTAAAGAATTATATAATTATATAGAAAAGAATTATATATTAAGTTAAGATAGTGTGAATGTAGTTTTTGCATTCACACTATCTTAACTGATTACCAATACTGAAAAATTTTAATTTGTTTTTTCTTAGTATTTAAGCTGAACGAGTCGCACATACACCCTGGTACACGTTCCTCGACGTTGAGGGCATCCCCGAAGAGCTGGGGATTTTGTGACGTTTCGGATTGGCTGTCTTGTGTTTCTAATAAGTTGTTTCATAGTTGGCATGGTAAGTCGTACTATATATATCTATATTTTTGTATAATGAGCAGGTTTAGATCTATCCTAACCGTGAATTACTTATATTCTATATTCCTTATTTATAGCCTATATTAATTATATATACTATATTAATAGATTAACTCTTAGAGATTTTATTTTAAAATGTAAAGTAAGATAGAGTAAAAAATTAAATTTCCAATCTTGTATTTAATTAGAATAACCTTTGCCACCAATTTTTTATTCAACTGCTACAAGATCTACAATTCCATGAGCTTGGGCTTCTGCTGCTGACATAAAAACATCCCTTTCCATGTCTTCCGATATAACCCATAAAGGTTTGCCCGTTCTTTGTACATAAACCCTTGTGATAGTTTCACGCATTTTCAGTAGCTCTTCCGCTTCCAGGACAAATTCTCCCGCTTGTGCCTCATAAAAAGAACTAGCAGGTTGGTGGATCATTACCCTGATTATATCACTTAAGTAGTATTTCCCTTATCTTGATAAATCTTTTTAGAATTCTTTTTACTATATTGGTAGATTGCTAAAGATTGTCTTTATTCCCAAAATAAAGGTAACAGAAAAGGGACAAAGACAAATAAGATAAAGGGCAAAAAGTATATTCAATAACCGTACAAGCATTTTCTGCGTATTGATGCATACGGCTTTTGTACTTATGCAATTCATTTTTTCCTCTATGGATAGAGTAGAGTATTTTCTTCGATGAATTTTGTTTCTACATTTACAAATTTCTTTTTTTCTATCAAAGAAAAAAGAAGTACAAAATCTACTAGGTCTTTTGGATCCGGATCCTTAAATAATAAACAATAGAATAACCAACTTTCTTTTTGAATCTATTTTTAAATACTACGATGGTTCCGTTGTTTTTTATATCATTTTGGTATTCAACAATCCAAAAGTTTCTTTTTTTTTTCATATATTAAGTTTTCTTCTGATTCAAATAAAAATTGTTACAAGCTTTCTGGTATGAAAAAAAACAAAAAAGTATGCGACACTACTAAAATGAAACTAGGTTTCTTATAGATCAGATAAAATGGAAAATACCCTCTTTTTCATACTACTCTTTCTATATATAATTAAATGATTCAAAAAAATTGCATATGGAATTCAAAATACCATGCTATTATTACTTTGGTTTTTATGGCGAAGGTATAGTATATATAGATAGATATCTATTCTATATATTCTCAAAGAAAAGAATCATTGGCGCCAAGCGTGAGGAAATGCAAGACGTTTGGTAATTGTGCCTCCTGCCAAAAGAAAGGATCCCATTGAAGCAGCTAATCCCAGACATACTGTCTGTACATCTGGTTGTACAAATTGCATAGTATCATAAATAGCTATTCCAGGTATTACCCACCCCCCCGGAGAGTTTATAAACAGAGACAATTCTTTATTCTCTTTCTCTATGCTCAGATATATCATAATACTAATAAGTTGATTCGATATTTCACTATCAACATCTTGACCTAAAAAAAGTAATCTTTCTCGATAAAGTCGATTGATTAGGATTCCATTTTTTCCTTAAAAGCCGTACATGCACCTTTTGATGCATACAGTTCATCAAAAATTATATAAGCAAAAAAGGAATCAATGTGTCGATTTTAATCTTTCTCTTTTTCTAATGGATTTCTTCGAACTAAAAAAAAAGAAGAATATACTTAATTTAGTGAACTATCTTCTCATTGATGTATTGCTTTCATCGAGATCGAAGCCGAATCACAATGTAATTTTCTTGTTTCTGAATGGACTTTTTCAATTCTTTTAGGTTTCTTTTCTACTCTGAGTAAAGATCTGCCCGATTTGGATTTGCACATATAGAACAAATAGTCCAAAACTATGTATTTTTGTTAGAACTTCTTCCTTTTCTGAATTTATTAATGTTTTTTGTAAAATACAATATATAGATATGATAGAAGTAGTGATCGTAGAAATATTACCAATTGGTTTTTTCTACACAGAGCCTGGGTACTTGATTTTATTGGTCCAATTAAGCCAACCATAAATTATTCATAATTTCGAGTAATAATCTGGAAATTTTATCTAAAAATGAAAAAATCGATAGAATAGTACTTCATTACACTTCACGCTCCCCATTTTTTTATCTTTATGATTTCATCATTCTCTTTTGGGGGTGAAAGCGGGGATATCTCGATCGGGGGAGAAAACGGGTAAATCCCATATAACCTACTATATCTGACAAGTCGCACTATATATCAACCCAAGATGCATCTTTATCCCCGGGGGTTCGAAAGGGTACTCTTGGAACACCAATGGGCATAAAATGGACAAATAATAAAGTCATATATCTCACTTTAGTGTGGAAACGTAAGAATTAGCTTATCGTGTTAAAAAAGATTTACTTGATTTTATATTAATATTGCTTTTTTTTATAAAAAAGAAGACTAAATAAAGTCGAGTTGTTATAAATGGGTCATTGGGGTGATAAGCGAATATGTCTGCATTTACTTATTTAAATAGTCATAGAGAAAGTTGTCAACCCCTTTCGTCTCCCCACCATTGCGTATTGTTACTTATCCGGTATAGAATAAATCTGTTTCTTTGATTTCGACAAATATGATTGTTCCATTTTCCAAGAGAATCTACTGAAAGGCTATATTCATTTTTTTCCAGTGCAATAAAGTTACATAGTGTCTATTTTTTGTTGAAGGGGTATTTTTTCATGGGTTTACCTTGGTATCGTGTTCATACTGTTGTTTTAAATGATCCGGGCCGTTTGCTTTCTGTTCATATAATGCACACAGCTCTAGTTGCTGGTTGGGCCGGTTCGATGGCTCTATATGAATTAGCAGTTTTTGATCCCTCTGATCCTGTTCTTGATCCAATGTGGAGACAGGGTATGTTCGTTATACCTTTCATGACTCGTTTAGGAATAACTAATTCGTGGGGCGGTTGGAATATCACAGGAGGGGCTATAACGAATCCGGGTATTTGGAGTTACGAAGGTGTGGCCGGAGCACATATAGTGTTTTCAGGCTTGTGCTTTTTAGCGGCTATTTGGCATTGGGTTTATTGGGATCTAGAAATCTTTTGTGATGAACGTACTGGAAAACCTTCTTTGGATTTGCCAAAAATTTTTGGAATTCATTTATTTCTTGCAGGGGTGGCTTGTTTTGGTTTTGGCGCATTTCATGTAACAGGATTGTATGGTCCCGGAATATGGGTGTCTGATCCTTATGGACTAACTGGAAGGATACAATCCGTAAATCCCGCGTGGGGTGTGGAAGGTTTTGATCCTTTTGTTCCGGGGGGGATAGCTTCTCATCATATTGCGGCAGGAACGTTGGGCATATTAGCGGGTCTTTTCCATCTTAGTGTGCGTCCACCCCAACGTCTGTATAAAGGATTACGTATGGGAAATATTGAAACTGTCCTTTCTAGCAGTATTGCTGCTGTCTTTTTTGCAGCTTTTGTCGTTGCTGGAACTATGTGGTATGGTTCAGCAACAACCCCCATTGAATTATTTGGTCCTACTCGGTATCAATGGGATCAGGGATACTTCCAGCAAGAAATATATCGAAGAGTTGGTGCTGGGCTAGCCGAAAATCAAAATTTATCAGAAGCTTGGTCTAAAATTCCTGAAAAATTAGCTTTTTATGATTACATCGGAAATAATCCAGCAAAAGGGGGGTTATTTAGAGCTGGTTCAATGGACAATGGAGATGGAATAGCCGTCGGTTGGTTAGGACATCCCATTTTTCGAGATAAAGAAGGACATGAGCTTTTTGTACGTCGTATGCCTACTTTTTTTGAAACATTTCCAGTTGTTTTAGTAGATGGGGACGGAATTGTTAGAGCCGATGTTCCTTTTCGAAGAGCAGAATCGAAATATAGTGTCGAACAAGTAGGTGTAACTGTTGAGTTCTATGGTGGTGAGCTTAATGGAGTAAGTTATAGTGATCCCGCTACTGTGAAAAAATATGCTAGACGTGCTCAATTGGGGGAAATTTTTGAATTAGATCGTGCTACTTTGAAATCAGATGGTGTTTTTCGTAGCAGTCCAAGGGGTTGGTTTACTTTTGGGCATGCTTCATTTGCTCTGCTATTCTTTTTCGGGCACATTTGGCATGGTTCTAGAACTTTGTTCAGAGATGTTTTTGCTGGTATCGACCCAGATTTAGATGCTCAAGTAGAATTTGGAGCATTCCAAAAACTTGGAGATCCAACTACAAGAAGACAGGTAGTATAACATTCTTTTGTTCTTTTCTACTTTTTTATAATTTTGAATTTCATATAAAGAACTAGATAAATCTTGATTGGAATCATTGCATTTATTCTTTTTTTTCTTTTCGAAAAGAGCCCCACCCCAAGAAACAGGTATGAAAGCTATAATTGTAAACCACGATTAAATTTATGGAAGCTTTGGTTTATACATTCCTCTTAGTCTCAACTTTAGGAATTATTTTTTTCGCGATTTTTTTTAGAGAACCTCCTAAAGTTCCGACGAAAAAGGTCAAATAATTTTTTATTATCTTAATTGAAGTAATGAGCCCCCAATAGGGAGGGCGCATTACTTCAACTAGTCCCCATGTTCTTCAAATGGATCTCTTAGTTGTTGGGAGGGTTGCCCAAAGGCAGTATATAAGGCATACCCAGTAAAACTTACAAGTAAACCAGATATAGAGATGGCAATTAGAGTTGCTGTTTCCATTATTTTAATTCTAAAGTTTCCAGATCACAATAGATCTATAGGATAAGATCCTTATATTTACAGCGGAATGGTATACAAAGTCAACAGATCTAAATGAATAAAAAAGAGTATTTATGGCTACGCAAACCGTTGAGGATAATTCTAGATCTGGTCCAAGACGAACTGTTGTAGGGAATTTATTGAAACCTTTAAATTCAGAATATGGTAAAGTAGCCCCGGGGTGGGGAACTACTCCTTTGATGGGTGTTGCAATGGCTCTATTTGCGATATTTCTATCTATTATTTTGGAGATTTATAATTCGTCCATTTTATTGGACGGAATTTCTATCAATTAGATTCACAAGAATCGAGTAATTAGTTTATAGAAAGTGAAGCCTTTAGGTTTCTTATTGTTTCTTAGTCTATTCCATGTTGATGTGGTAGTTTGATCGTAGAATTTCTTTGTTTCTGTATTTCCGGAATATGAGTGTGTGACTTGTTTTAATTGGTCCTATTGAAAGTACAGAACATAAAATGGGTCTGTCATCTTGATATAGATGGTTTTATTCCGTCAGATATTTAATCTAGTATCTGGAGCACGGAATATAGAAAATAGATTCTAAAAATCTTAATACTATGATTCATACTAAATATTTAGACCTCGCAACTGGATTTAAAAACCTTTTCAAAGAGTTCTAAAAATATATTGAAAAATTTTGATTCTTTCAAGCTTCTCCAGTTTGTCTTTATTTTGAGCAAAGGACAAACCTTTCCTTGAATTTTTTCATTATATTTTATCTATTCATTGAAGAAGTGATGATCCAGCAATTCTTACTCAGGGAATTTTTGGACTTCGATTAAAAATTGTTTTGAATCATCGTGGTTCTAGTATGAATCTGAGGTTTTTTTTATTCATTCATATGGTCCTAACAAGAGAATCCTTATCAATAATAAAAATTCAAGAATAAAGAAGACAGCAGTAAATTCACATTATACAAATAAAAAGAAGTAAAGAATATTCAAGAGGCCTTAAAAGATCACGATAAAGACGGGTGCGCCGACTTGATATTTTGGCATTATAACAAAAAAGAATAGCTTTCGGATTTTTATTTCTTTTTTATCGTAAGAGAAAATTAGAATCATAGGATTAAATAAAGCAGTTTCAAACTTTCTATTACGGATATCTGTTTTTGTTACAATCAATATTTGGGTATTTTTGTTTGAGCCGTACGAGATGAAATTCGCATATACGGTTCTCTGGGGGGGTTCCTTTGGGTTACCTATCTCAATAAAGTTTATGATTGGTTCGAAGAACGTCTTGAAATTCAGGCGATTGCCGATGATATAACCAGTAAATATGTTCCGCCTCATGTGAACATATTTTATTGTTTAGGGGGAATTACACTTACTTGTTTTTTAGTCCAAGTAGCAACAGGATTTGCTATGACTTTTTATTATCGCCCAACCGTTACTGAAGCTTTTGCTTCTGTTCAATATATAATGACTGAAGCTAATTTTGGTTGGTTAATCCGATCAGTTCATCGATGGTCGGCAAGTATGATGGTCTTAATGATGATTCTACACGTATTTCGTGTGTATCTTACAGGTGGTTTTAAAAAACCTCGCGAATTAACTTGGGTTACGGGTGTAGTTTTGGCTGTATTAACTGCATCTTTTGGTGTAACTGGTTATTCCTTACCTTGGGATCAAATTGGTTATTGGGCAGTAAAAATAGTAACAGGCGTACCCGAAGCTATTCCTGTAATAGGATCGTCTTTGGTAGAATTATTACGCGGAAGTTCCAGTGTGGGCCAATCTACCTTAACTCGTTTTTATAGTTTGCATACTTTTGTATTACCTCTTCTTACTGCTGTATTTATGTTAATGCACTTTTCAATGATACGTAAGCAAGGCATTTCTGGTCCTTTATAGTGAATATGGGTCATAGATATTTGTAATCACTTCATTATCATTTTGTATTTTGGGGAGGATTTTTTTTCATTGCTACAATTATGGATTATAAAACAAAATAAAACATGTATTTAGATATTTTTCTTCAACTTAACAAAAATTGAATTTTTTTTACATACAAAAATAGTTGAAGGGAATTCTCCAAAAAAAATGGATTATGGGAGTGTGTGACTTGAACTATTTATTTGGCCGCGCAGATATATGACTTTATCTTATCTGCCACATTATAATTTACAATTAAATGTGTCTTTTTTCCAACCACCAAGCAAGGCTCTTACAGAGAGGGTAGGCTGGTTTTACTTGAAGAGAATCTTTTCTATGATCAGACTCGATTTTATTCTGCATCAACAGGCTCCATAAGATCCAGTAAAAGAAGTGATGTGATATAGTCTGAATTCTATATAGTATGACAACGCATTCATTTCCTATGCATTGATTTGATTTCTGATACTATTGGAGTGAACAAAGTAGATCTAAAGAACAACGCAAGTTAGGTTATATTAGTAACAAGTAAATTCTTTGTACATAAAAAGTATCAAGATTTTTTTTTGATAGGATAACAATTGCAAAGTTTGAGATCACCCAGAAAGCATTATCAACTTGAAAAGTCTACTCGGGTATTGAGCGTTTACTAAAATTTACTTAAAAAGAACTTAATTTTTTTTTCAATAAAAAATGGTAACTTTGGAAAAAGAGAATAGAATCAAGTTTCTTTTATTATTTAGAATCTTCATATATGTGTGGATAACACATACATTTTTTTCTAGTTTATTCTATAGATACAGTTGAAGAAAAATTTGATTAGTGCTCGAGCCGGATGATGAAAAATTATCATATCCGGTTCTTTTGGAGGATGGATCTATAAGAATTCACCTATCCCAATAACAAAAAAACCTGACTTGAATGATCCTGTATTAAGAGCTAAATTGGCTAAGGGAATGGGTCATAATTATTATGGAGAACCCGCATGGCCTAACGATCTTTTATATATTTTTCCAGTAGTAATTCTAGGTACTATTGCCTGTAACGTAGGCTTAGCGGTTCTAGAACCATCCATGATTGGGGAACCTGCGGATCCTTTTGCAACTCCTTTGGAAATACTACCTGAATGGTATTTTTTTCCCGTATTTCAAATACTTCGTACAGTGCCCAATAAGTTATTGGGCGTTCTTTTAATGGTTTCGGTACCTACGGGATTATTAACAGTACCCTTTTTGGAGAATGTTAATAAATTCCAAAATCCATTTCGCCGCCCAGTAGCAACTACCATCTTTTTGATTGGTACTGTAGTTGCCCTTTGGTTAGGTATTGGAGCAACATTACCTATTGAGAAATCCCTAACGTTAGGTCTTTTTTAAAATTATAAGATTGGTTTCATTTTGAATTCATTTTGAAATAAAATATCATGACATCTGTATTGTATATCTAGGGAGAATTCTTTCTGAACCTACTAATCCCTAGATACATCTATTCCTTTTTAGATATATTCTGACCATTAGGATTTGTTCTAAATATTTAAATTACATATTTTGACCTTTCATTTTGAGTTTAGAAAAAAAATCAATTTGAAAAAATCCTATGTCAATAGATTTCAATTTTATGCAAAATACTTTTGTATTTTTAAAATGTCCAATATAGATTTTCCATCTTCTACGCGAAAATGTTCAAATTTCAGAAGGTCTTCTTGACTGTTATTCAAAAGTTCTAATAATGTATGAATATTGGATCTTTTGAGACAATTATAGATCCTGGGAGGTAATTCTAATTGGTCAATAAAAATAGATTTCAATGCTATTTCTTTTTTATTTTTCCTTAGTTTATCTTTAACCAATATATCATGAAAAGTAAAAAGGGGCAAAGTCACTTTGTCTTGATTTTTTTCTAAATGAAAGTTATCTTCTTCTGCGTGTAAAAAGGGAAGAAATAAATCAATCAAATTTTGGGAGGCTTCATAAAGGGCTTCCTTAGGAGTTAAACTTCCGTTTGTCCATATCTCCAGAAAAAGTATTTCTTGTTTTTCATTCCCATTGACATAAGAATGAATACTATAATTTACATTTCGAACAGGCATGAATCTAGCATCTATATCATAACTTCCGTCTTGAAAGTTTTTTAATGTTTTTATACGATACCCACGATTTCTCTCAATTTTTAATTCAATACACAAATTAACAGGTTCTGTTACGTTGGCTATATGTTGTCTATTATCAACGATTTCCACCGAGGGTGGTAAAATGATGTCTTGAGCGGTTATATATCCAGGACCTTTGAAAGAAATCCATGCGTCCTGTGTTCCATACATATTACTTTTCAATACAATTTTTTTCAAATTCATGAAAATTTCATGTACTGATTCTTCTAATACCTATTATGGTAGAATATTCATGTGGTATTTTCTCTGATTTTACACGTGTGATACATGTTCCCTCTATTTCTCCGAGTAAAATTCTTCGGATTGCAATGCCTATTGTATCGGCTTGACCTTTCATAAGTGGGGACAGAATAAAGCGTCCATAATAAAGACGCTTACTGTCTATTCGTGATTCAACACATTTCCATTGTAGTGTCCGAGTAGAGACTCTTAATTTCTCTTGAACCATAGTAATTATTTTGATAAAACTCTTGACTTGTTTTTTTCTCTTGAACTATTTTTAATGTTTATTTTTAGTTTTATACACGTCTTTTTTTAGGAGACCTACATCCATTATGTGGCATAGGAGTTACATCTCGTATAAAATTTAATAGTATACCACTTCTACGAATAGCTCTTAATGCTGCATCTCTTCCGAGGCCAGGCCCTTTTATCATGATTTCTGCTCGTTGCATGCCTTGATCCGATACTGTTCGAATAGCATTTCCTGCTGCAGTTTGAGCGGCAAAAGGTGTTCCCCTTCGTGTACCCTTGAATCCACAAGTACCCGCGGAGGACCAAGAAATCACCCGACCTCGTACATCTGTAATAGTCACAATAGTATTGTTGAAACTAGCTTGAACATGAATAATTCCCTTTGGTATTTTACGAGTATAATTACGCGAACCAATACGTACATTTTTACGTGAACCTTTTTTAGGTATAGATTTTGCCATATTCGATTATTTCAATACAATATTTCATTAAAAAAAAAAAAATAAGATAGATCTAGGGTATGGAGATATCCATTTCATGTCAAAAACGGATCCTTTTCCAATTCTTTTCGAATTTGATATTCGATTTTTTCTATATTCTTTTTATTTGCTTTTGATTAATATCAAATACAATTTTTGAAATCAAAGTTAAAAGTTGAAATATCAATAATATTTAAAAAATGGATTTTTCATTTTCATAGAATAATATATATTCTAGATAATTTTATAATTTTCTCTCTTTTTTTATCTAGTCTATTTTTTTAGAAAGCTTCTGTTTGTTCAAATATTATCCTTGTCTTTGTTTATGTTTTGGATTGAAACAAATTACTATAATTCGTCCTCGTCTTCGAATCAATCGACATTTTTCACAAATTTTACGAACCGAGGCGTTTATTTTCATATTTTACATTCCTTAATTAGTTAATCCAAAATTGTGGAAGAAAATAAAGGTTCCTTACATTTTGAACGTCTATTTGAACGTCTATTAGTGGCTTTCT
>NW_028197101.1:10000-15000 GCF_037176805.1 Vigna unguiculata | reverse complement strand
TATTCAATCAAATGATATTGAGCATGTTTCGCATCTCTTCTTGAGAAACAAGCGGGCTATTTCTTTGCAAAATTGTGCTCAATTTCATATGTGGCAATTCCGTCAAGATCTCTTCGTTAGTTGGGGGAAGAGTCCGCACGAATCGGATTTTTTGAGGAACATGTCACGAGAGAATTGGATTTGGTTAGACAATGTGTGGTTGGGAAACAAGGATCGGTTTTTTAGCAAGGTACGGAATGTATCATCAAATCTTCAATATGATTCCACGAGATCTAGTTTCATTCAAGTAACGGATTCTAGCCAATTGAAAGGATCTTCTGATCAATCCAAGGATTCTTTCGATTCCATTAGGAATGAGGATTCGAAATATCACACATTGATCAATCAAAGAGAGATTCAACAACTAAAAGAAAGATCGATTCTTTGTTGGGATCCTTCCTTTCTTCAAACGGAACGAACAGAGATAGAATCAGAGCGATTCCTTAAAATCCTTTCTGGATATTCCTCAATGTGCCGACTATTCATGGAACGTGAGAAGCAGATGAATAATCATCTGCTTCCGGAAGAAATCGAAGAATTTTTTGGGAATCCTGCAAGAGCCACTCGTTCTTTTTTCTCTGACAGATGGTCAGAACTTCATCTGGGTTCGAATCCTACTGATAGGTCTACTAGAGATCAGAAATTGTTGAAAAAAGAACAAAAGAAACATCTTGCTTTTTCCAGGCGATCGGAAAAGAAAGAA
This sequence comes from Vigna unguiculata, assembly GCF_037176805.1. Classification (NCBI taxonomy): domain Eukaryota; kingdom Viridiplantae; phylum Streptophyta; class Magnoliopsida; order Fabales; family Fabaceae; genus Vigna; species Vigna unguiculata. The sequence goes on along the minus strand of NW_028197101.1, from coordinate 14,258 downwards.
ATAGTGAATTTATTCAAGATAATTATGTACTTACAAAATACCGTCTCAATTCATCCTATTTCATCCTATCGAGGATGTGATATGGTTCCAAAGGGTGAACTGGACAGTTCCAATAAGATTTCATTCTTGAACAAAAATCCATTTTGGGGTTTATTTCATCTATTCCATGACCGGAACAGGGGGAGATACACGTTACACCACGATTTTGAATCAGAAGATATATTTCAAGAAATGGCAGATCTATTCACTCTATCAATAACCGAGCCGGATCTGGTGTATCATAAGGAATTTGATTTTTCTATGGATTCCTCCGGATTGGATCAAAAACATTTCTTGAATGAGTTATTGAACTCCAGGGATGAATCGAAAAAGCACTCTTTATTGGTTCTACCTCCTCTTTTTTATGAAGAGAATGAATCTTTTTATCGAAGGATCATAAAAAAATGGGTCCAGACCTCTTGCGGAAATAATGTGGAAGATCCAAAACCTAAAATAGTTGTATTTGCTAGCAACAACATAATGGAGGCAGTCAATCAATATAGATTGATCCGAAATCTGATTCAAATCCAATATAGCACCCATGGTTACATAAGAAATGTATTGAATCGATTCAATTGCAACTTCGAATATGGAATTCAAAGGTATCAAATAGGAAATGATACTCTGAATCATCGAACTAGAATGAAATACACGATCAACCAACATTTATCAAATTTGAAAAAGAGTCAGAAGAAGTGGTTCGATCCTCTTATTTTGATTTCTCGAACGGAGAGATCTATGAATTGGGATCCTAATGTATATAGATACAAATGGTCCAATGGGAGCAAGAATTTCCAGGAACATTTGGACTATTTCATTTCTGAGCAGAATAGCCGTTTTCAAGTAGTGTTCGATCGATTACATATTAATCAATATTCGATTGATTGGTCTGAGGTTATCGACAAAAAAGATTTGTCTAAGTCACTTTGTTTATTTTTGTCCAAGTTACTTCTTTTTTTGCCCAAGTTTCTTCTCTTTTTGTCTAACTCACTTCCTTCTTTTTTATTTGTGAGTTTTGGGGGTATCCCCATTCATAGGTCCGAGATCCACATCTATGAATTGAAAGGTCCGAATGATCCACTCTGTAATCAGTTATTAGAATCAATAGGTCTTCAAATCTTTCATTTGAAAAAAAGGAAACCCTTATTATTGGATGACCAAGATACTTCCCAAAAATCGAAATTCTTGATCAATGGAGGAACAATATCACCATTTTTGTTCAATAAGATACCAAAGTGGATGATTGACTCATTCCATACTAGAAAGAATCGCAGGAAATCTTTTGATAACACAGATTCCTATTTCTCAATGATATCCCACGATCCAGACAATTGGCTGAATCCCGTGAAACCATTTCATAGAAGTTCATTGATATACTATTTTTATAAAGCAAATCGACTTCGATTCTTGAATAATCAATATCACTTCTGCTTCTATTGTAACAAAAGATTCCCTTTTTATGTGGAAAAGGCCCGTATCAATAATTATGATTTTACGTATGGACAATTCCTCAAAATCTTGTTCATTCGCAACAAAATCTTTTCTTTTTGCGATGGTCAAAAAAAACATGCTTTTTTGAAGAGAGATACTATTTCACCAATCGAGTTACAGGTATCTAACATATTGATACCTAACGATTTTCCGCAAAGTGGCGACGAAGGGTATAACTTCTACAAATCTTTCCATTTTCCAATTCGATACGATCCATTCGTTCGTGGAGCTATTTACTCGATCGCAGACATTTCTGGAACACCTCTAACAGAGGGACAAATAGTCCATTTTGAAAAAACTTATTGTCAACCTCTTTCAGATATGAATATACCTGATTCAGAAGGGAAGAACTTGTATCAGTATCTCAATTTCAATTCAAACATGGGTTGGATTCACACTCCATGTTCTGAGAAATATTTACCATCCGAAAAAAGGAAAAAACGGAGTTCTTGTCTACAAAAATGCCTTGAGAAAGGTCAGATGTATAGAACCTTTCAACAAGATAGTGTTTTTTCAACTCTCTCAAAATGGAATCTATTCCAAACATATATACCATGGTTCCTTACCTCGACGGGGTACAAATATCTAAATTTCTCATATTTTAGATACTTTTTCAGACCTATTGCCGATACTAAGTAGCAGCCAAAAATTTGTATCCATTTTCATGATATTATGCATGGGTCAGATATATTATGGCGATATTCGTCAGATTCCATTGTGTCTTCCACAATGGAATCTGATAAGTGAGATTCCGGGTAATTGTTTCCATAATCTTCTTCTGTCCGAAGAAATGACTCATCGAAATAATGAGTTACTATTGATATCGACACATCTGAGATCGCTAAATGTTCAGGAGTTCTCTCTATCAATCCTTTTTCCTTCTCCTTGTTGCTGGATATCTCGTTCGTACACATCTTCTCTTTGTTTCTCGAGTCTATAGTGAGTTACAGACAGAGTTCGAAAAGGTAAAATCTTTGATGATTCCATCATACATGATTGAGTTGCGAAAACTTCTGGATAGGTATCCTACATCTGAACTGAATTCTTTCTGGTTAAAGAATATCTTTCTAGTTTGCTCTGGAACAATTAGGAGATTCTCTAGAAGAAATACGGAGTTTTGCTTTTGGTAGCAACATGCTATGGGGTGGTGGTCCCGCTTATGGGGTCAAATCCATACGTTCTAAGAATAAATATTGGAATCTCATCGATCTCATAAGTATTATACCAAATCCCATCAATCGAATCGCTTTTTCGAGAAATACGAGACATCTAAGTCATCAAGTAAGCAATCTATTCCTTGATAAGAAAAATAAAAAACGTGAATGGTGATTGGATTGATGATCAAATAGAATCCTGGGTCTCGAACACTGATTCGATTGATGATAAAGAAAAAGAATTCTTGGTTCAGTTTTCTACCTTAACAACAGAGAAAAAGGATTGATCAAATTCTATTGAGTCTTACTCATAGTGATCTTTTATCAAAGAATAACTCTGGTTATCAAATAAGAGAACAACCGGGAGCAATTTACTTACGATACTTAGTTGACATTCAAAAAAAGTAATCTAATGATTTATGAATTCAATACATCCTGTTTAGTAGAAAGACGTATATTCCTTGCTAATTATCAGACAATTACTTATTCACACACCTTGTGGGGGGCTAATAGTTTGCATTTCCCATCTCATGGAAAACCCTTTTCGCTCCGCTTAGCCCTACCTCCCCCTAGTAGGGGTATTTTAGTGATAGGTTCTATAGAACTGGACGATCCTATTTGGTCAAATACCTAGCGACAAACTCCTATGTTCCTTTCATTACAGTATTTCTGAACAAGTTCCTGGATAACAAGCCTAAGGGTTTTCTTATTGATAATAGTGACTATATTGATGATAGTGACGATATTGATGATAGTGACGATATTGATGATAGTGACGATAGTGACGATTATCGACCGTGACCTTGATATGGAGCTGGAGCTTCTAACTATGATGAATACGCTAACTTATGGAATATGATGCCAGAAATAAGACCGATTTTATATCACCTTTCACTTCGAATTAGCAAAAGCAATGTCTCCTTGCATAATATGGATTCCTAACATTCATGATCTGGATGTGACTGAGTCGAATTACTTATCCCTCGGTCTTTTAGTGAACTATCTCTCCAGGGATTGTGAAAGATGTTCCACTAGAAATATTCTTGTTATTGCTTCGACTCATATTCCCCAAAAAGTAGATCCAGCTCTAATAGCTCCGAATAAATTCAATACATGCATTAAGATACGAAGGCTTCTTATTCCACAACAACGAAAACACTTTTTCACTCTTTCATATACTAGGGGATTTCACTTGGAAAAGAAATGTCCCATACTAATGGATCGGGTCCACGACGATGGGTTCAAATGTACGAGATCTTGTAGCACTTAACAATGAGGCCCTATCGATTAGTATTATACAAAAAAAATCCATCATAGACACTAATATAATTAGTTCTGTTCTTCATAGACAAACTTGGGATTTCCGATCTCAGGTAAGATCGGTTCAGGATCATGGGATCCTTTTCTATCAGATAGGAAGGGCTGTTTCACAAAATGTACTTCTAAGTAATTGCTCCATAGATCCTATATCTATCTATATGAAGAAGAAATCATGTGACGGGGGGGATTCTTATTTGTACAAATGGTACTTCGAACTTGGAACGAGTATGAAGAAATTAACGATACTTCTTACC
>NW_028197100.1:27500-49762 GCF_037176805.1 Vigna unguiculata | reverse complement strand
ATTTGTATATAGATTTACAAAACTCCCCGCTCTCTTGTTATATTCATACTTCATTTTTTTATTTCTTGTTGTTTATATAGAATCATAGAATGCAATTTTATATAGTCAGACAATTCATGAAATTTTCATAAATCTTCAAAAAAAATGAAAAATTGTATAGAGATAAAAGAGAGAATATAGGAAAAAAAAGAGTAACTAAATATAGTAATTGGACTTTTAAATAGATTCCCCCCTATGAGGTGATTTTTTTATTTCATATTTCTTCTTATTTTATTGTTATTTCTTTTTAATATTGACTCGCTCTTTATTTTTTTCAGTTATTAATTCTAGTTATTTGATTTATATACTTTTTTTTGATAGTAAATAAATGAGATAGAATATTCAAAATGGAATATTTCTATTATTTGATTTTTCATCCAATGACTATACATTTTTTTTTATGGAAATACAGGAAAAAACTCTATGGAAAAATGGTGGTTCAATTCTAAGTTACTTAATAGGAAGTTCGAATACAGGTGTGAATTAAGTAAATCAATGGAGAGTCTTGGTCCTATTGAGAATACCAGTCTAAGCGAAGAACCCAAAATTTTAACTGATATAGATAAAAAAATTCAGAGGTGGGATGATCGTGATAATTCTAGTTATAATTCTTTTGATTATTTAGTAGGTGTCGATAACATACAGGATTTCCTATCTGATAAAACTTTTTTAGTTAGGGATAATAAGAAGAACAGTTATTCCATATATTTAGATATTGAAAATAAAACTTTGGAGATTAACAACAATCATTCTTTTCTAAGGGTTTTTTCTAGCTATCTGAATACTGTTATTAAGAGTGATTACGATCATTCCATGTATGATACTCCTTTTAGTTGGAACAATTATATTAATAGTTGCATTGATAGTTATTTTCATTCTCAAATCTGTGTTGATAGTTGCATTTTTGGTAATATAGTCGAATATAATGACAGTTATTTTTATAGTTACTTTTTAGGTAAGGTCAGAAATTGTAGTGAAAGTGAGAATTCTAGTTTTAGTTTAATAACTAGTACGAATGATACAAATGATAGTGATTCCACTCTAGTAGAAAATTATATGAATCTCCATGAAAGTGAACAATTGACGCATTTGTGGATTGAATGCGAAAATTGTTATGAATTAAATTATAAAAAATTTTGGAAATCAAAAAGGAATATTTGTGAATACTGTGGATATCATTTGAAAATGGACAGTTCAGATAGAATCGAATTTTCGATTGATTCGGGTACTTGGAATCCTATGGATGAAGACATGGTTTCTCTGGATCTCATTGAATTTCATTCAGAAGAAGAACCTTATAAAGATCGTATTGATTCTTATCAAAGAAAAACAGGATTAACTGAGGCTGTTCAAACAGGGACAGGTCAAGTAAATGGTATTCCTGTAGCAATTGGTATTATGGATTTTAAGTTTATGGGAGGTAGCATGGGATCCGTAGTAGGTGAGAAAATCACCCGTTTGGTAGAATATGCTACTAATCAACTTTTACCTCTTATTCTCGTATGTTCGTCCGGAGGAGCGCGTATGCAAGAAGGAAGTTTGAGCTTGATGCAAATGGCTAAAATTTCTTCTGCTTTATATTATTATCAAACAATTCAAAAATTATTCTATGTATCGATACTTACATCTCCTACTACGGGTGGGGTGACAGCTAGTTTTGGCATGTTGGGGGATATCATTATTGGCGAACCAAACGCTTATATTGCATTTGCTGGTAAAAGAGTAATTGAACAAACATTGAATAAGACAGTGCCCGAAGATTCACAAGTAGCTGAATCTTTATTCAATAAGGGTTTAATTGATTCAATCGTACCGCGTAATCTTTTAAAGGGAGTTGTAACTGAGTTATTGCAATTCCATAATTTCTTTTCTTTGACTAAAAAGGAAAGAAATTATGGAATTGAAATACAAAATCAAAACATACAGGATCAAAGTAATAAAATAAAAGAATAATAAAAAAATACTAAGAATCATAAAAGGGTATATTCTGATATATATCGGCTTAGCTATAATCACTAGAATTCCTATATACTAAGTATAAAGATATAGGAATTCTAGTGATTATAGACTGTCTTTTTTAATAAAAATAAGAATAAAAATCGACAAAAATAAAAATAGATATAGTACAAATAGTAAATCGAGGTACCCTTATTTATGATAAACTTTCCTTCCATTTTTGTTCCTTTAGTGGGTCTAGTATTTCCGGCAATTGCAATGGCTTCTTTATTTCTTTATGTTCAAAAAAACAAGATTTTTTAGATACGGCGGTAAGTAGGGAAAAATATTATAGATCTTTTTTTTAGAGCTGGAAGCAATTGGATGAATTCCCCCTAAAGGTTTACATTTCAGTAGCGCCAGTTGATGAAAATTACTTTAGAAACAAGTAAAATTCTGGGGTTTTTTATTCCACAATTATTATTCTTAAAAAGAAAAAGAGGGGGTAATGAATATTTTAAAAAAAAGATCAAAAGAAGTACTGATCTATTCTATAACAGAGTCTCGAAAAATAAGCAATATCTTTTCAGCCTTTATCATTTTTTTAGGTTCATTGGGGTTATTGTTGGTTGCAATTTCCAGTTATCTCGGTATGGGTCTTTTCCTTTTTTCTCAGGAAATTAGTAATTTTCCATTTATTCCACAAGGGGCCGCGATGGCTTTTTATGGAATTGGGGGTCTCTTTATTAGTTTTTATTTGTGGTGGATTATTTTGTGGGATATTGGCGGTGGTTTTGATATCTTCGATAAAAAAAATAAAGAAGAAGTATGTTTTCTTCGTTGGGGATTTCCTGGAAAAAATCGTCGTATTATTCTCAAAATACCTATGAACGAGATTAAATCTATCAGAATAATAACAGGAGTTCAAGAACGAAGTATTTTGACTCGTACTCTTACTTATGAGAGTCTCGTTTATATGGAAACAATAGAACAGGGGTTTATTCCCTTGACTCGTATTGAAGATAATTTGACTCCACTAGAAATTGCAAATAGAGCTGGCGAATTATCTTTTTTTTTAGGTGTACCGCTTCTTTATTGATGAAAATTGGACTTAACTAGAAATAAAATTGCACAAAAAGTTTCAGAATTGTCCTATTTATTTAGTGTACCGATTGAAATATTTTGAAAAAAAACTGTTTTTTGCAAAATATTTCAATTTTTATTTTTATAGATGGGACATTTTTTGATTTCGAAATTTGAATATTATAGTCATAACTCGAAGTGCTCCTTGGTGTATTTCTAAAAAGAATCCTTTTTTCTTCGAATCTTAGCAATTAATATCCTTTCGAAACAATATTTTTTTCTTCATTGGATTGGAATTGACTGTGAATTCTTTCGATTTCTTATTCGATTTATGTATTCTTTTTTCTCAATTAAAGAAGGCAAAGGCTAACTTCCGAAGTTTAAGTAAAAAAAAATGATAAAATACAATCTAAATTTATCTAGAAGCTCTATAACTTGTAATGAAGCTTATACTTGATAGAAAAGTTATTATCATATAGAGTTGACGAAAGAGATGAAGTTAAGTTCATTAAAGACGAAAAATGAAAAAAAAAAAAAGCATTCCCCTTCTATATCTTACATCTATAGTCTTTTTGCCCTGGTGTATCTCTTTCACATTTAAGAAAAGTCTGGAATCTTGGTTTATTAATTGGTGGAATACTAGTCAATCCGAAATTTTCTTGAATGATATTAAAGAAAAGAGTATTCTAAACAAATTCATAGAATTAGAGGAACTGTTTTTCTTAGATGACATGTTAAAGGAATGTCCGAAAACATATATACAAAACCTTCGTACTGGAATTTATAAAGAAACAATCCAATTAATCAAAACACACAATGAAGATCGTATGAATACGATTTTGCACTTCTCCACAAATATAATTTGTTTCTTTATTCTAAGCGGTTATTCTATTCTTGGTAATCAAGAACTTGTTCTTATTAACTCTTTGGTTCGAGAATTTATATATAATTTAAGTGACACAATAAAAGCTTTTTCTATTCTTTTATTAACTGATTTATGTATAGGATTCCATTCAACCCATGGGTGGGAACTACTTTTTGGCTTCGTTTATAAAGATTTTGGATTTGCTCAAAATGATCAAATTATATCCGGTCTTGTGTCCACTTTTCCAGTCATTTTAGATACAATTTTAAAATATTGGATTTTCCGTTATTTAAATCGCATATCTCCATCACTTGTAGTGATTTATCATTCAATGAATGATTGACAGAAAAACCGATTTACTTCAATGAATTTCAAGTTTTTATCTAAAAAAGATAATTTTTCATTTTCCCCTCTTTAAAAAAAAGTTAAATAAAAAAGGGGTTCCCACCTTGGATAGGGAACTATGCGAGTGACCTACCTAATCTTATTGTAGAAATTTTCAGGATCAATGATTAGACCATGCAAACTAGAAATGCTTTTTCTTGTATAAAGGAAGGGATTACCCGATCCATTTCTATATCGGTCATGATATATATAATAATTCGAGCACCCTTTTCAAATGCATATCCAATTTTTGCACAGCAGGGTTATGAAAATCCCCGAGAAGCAACCGGTCGTATTGTCTGTGCCAATTGCCATTTAGCTAATAAGCCCGTGGATATTGAGGTTCCACAAGCGGTACTTCCTGATACTGTATTTGAAGCAGTTGTTCGAATTCCTTATGATATGCAAGTGAAACAAGTTCTAGCTAATGGTAAAAAGGGAACTTTGAATGTGGGGGCTGTTCTTATTTTACCGGAAGGTTTTGAATTGGCACCCCCCGATCGTATTTCGCCTGAGATTAAAGAGAAGATAGGCAATCTGTCTTTTCAAAACTATCGCCCTACAAAAAAAAATATTCTTGTAGTAGGCCCTGTTCCTGGTCAGAAATATAATGAAATCACGTTTCCTATTCTTTCCCCGGATCCCGCTAGTAAAAGAGATATTCATTTCTTAAAATATCCTATATATGTAGGCGGGAACAGGGGAAGGGGCCAGATTTATCTTGACGGGAGCAAGAGTAATAATAATGTTTATAATGCTACAGCAGCAGGTATAGTCAAAAAAATCATACGAAAAGAAAAAGGGGGATACGAAATCACTATAGTAGATGCATTAGATGAGCGTGAAGTGATTGATATTATACCTCCAGGACCAGAACTTCTTGTTTCAGAAGGTGAATCTATCAAACTTGATCAGCCATTAACAAGTAATCCTAATGTCGGTGGATTTGGTCAGGGGGATGCGGAAATAGTACTTCAAGATCCATTACGTGTTCAAGGTCTCTTGTTCTTCTTGGCATCTATTATTTTAGCACAAATCTTTTTAGTTCTTAAGAAGAAACAATTTGAGAAGGTTCAATTGTTCGAAATGAATTTTTAGTTCCGCGTATTTATCAACATATTAAACTCGTAAAAATAACTCAATTTTTTTGATAATTTTTGTAATTATATTCTGTATAATATCTGTATAATAGAAAATATATATATATATTCAAATATCGAAAAGTTACTCTAAGGGGGATTCTTTGTTTTTTCTTTTTTTTTTTTTTCTTTGTCCTTTCCTAGAGTCCGATTCCTATTCCTTCTTGTTTGTGTTGAAATAGAAATATTCTAAAAATATCAATAAAATACTATTTTTGAATCCCTTCCTGAAAAATCCTATATCTTAGTTTCTCTTTTTTCCAACTTAGAATCTTTCTGCCAGATAATCTTTTATGGTATATAAATAATATGTAAAATAATATGTAGTGAACAAATAAAAAAAAAAGAATGAAATGGAATTTTTTGAAACATCGGAAGAAGTAGTCATTTATATGAAAAAAAATTAGAATTCTTAAGAACTCAAGGGGGATCCACTTGCATTCGTCAAAGAAAGAGTGGATCCCTGTTCAGTTCTTACACTTTCATTTCAAAAACCCAAATAGAATACGATTACTACAGAGATGAGCCCAATCCGGAATATGAACCATAAAAGAAAATACCAATTAAACCGATCACAGTAATACCAGTTACAGTACCTATTATCCAAAGAGGAATTCTTCCAGTAGTATCGGCCATTTATCCCACTTTCCTCCACATTTAATCACGTAGTCAGTCATGCTAAAGACATTAACAAACAGTCATAGATAATTATGAAATGATATCCTTCCGAATGGGATAAAAGAATTCTTAATATATATATTATTGACTATTCCTATTTCTTCTATTAATTCTAATTAATTGAAGAAATAATTTGAAAATAAAACAGCAAGTACAAAAATAAGTAATAACCCCCAGTAGAGACTGGTACGATTCAATTCAACATTTTGTTCATTTGGGTTTGATTGTGTCATAGCTCTATAATTCAAATTAAGTTTATCGTTGGATGAATTGCATTGCTGATATTGATCCCAAAAAAGAAACAGTGGGTACCGCTAGTCCGTGAACAGCTAGCCATCGTACTGTAAAAATTGGATAGGTCCTATCTATAGTCATTGGAGCCTCCTAAAAAGATCTACTAAATTCATCAAGTTGTTCCAAAGGATCAAAACGGCCAGTTATTAATGGAATTCCTTGTCGGTTCTCTGTAAAATACTCGTTTGGGCGGGGACTTCCAAATACATCGTAAGCTAGACCTGTACTGACAAATAACCAACCTGCAATGAATAGGGAGGGTATAGTAATGCTATGAATAATCCAGTATCGGATACTGGTAATAATATCAGCAAAAGAACGTTCTCCTGTGCTTCCAGACATCTTGAACTCCACATATTCTTGTACAGTCAAAAGGGGGGGATCGAGTCCATAAAAGACGAGATCAGTAAGGCGAAATTTACTGAAATAGAATCCTTGTTAGATCGTCCATTTTGTACCAACGGTGTCTTTTGAGTATACCGAATCAGTATAGCTATCCTTCTTCTAACAGAGCAATGAAATTTCACAATCAGTGTAAAATTTTAGTACTAGATTTTTTTCTTCTTTTTTCATTGATTGTCTCTATGTAGTCAAAAATCCGATAGAAAATTTTGCAAAGTTTGGGTATATAAAAATTTTTTTTATATTAAATTTTTAGAGTAATAGTATAAAAGGAAGGTTCTTAACATTTCAAATTATTAGTTTTGGATTAGAAACTAAAGATCCATTAAAATCGGAATATGAGAAAAGGGTTTCTAATAATTAATAAAGTAGATAATTCATAAAGTAGATTTTCTATTTTAATAATTCAATTATTGCCAAATCAATAAATATATTTTTTGTGGTTGTTGAAGATCTTTTTTTCTATTTTCTTCTACATTAATTCAAAGTGAAATAAAATGAAATAACAGAGTTATTATTCTTTGTTTGAATATTCATAATTTTTCTTTTCTTTTTCCAATATAAACAGAATTCTATTGGATATCTATAGAATAATACTAAATATTTTCATTAGATCAGTTTACTTAATTCCTGAGTTGATTAAGAAGTATGTTGATTTGAAATCACAGGATGGGTAGATGTAACAGATGAGGAATTTATTTCTAAATTATGTTACTCTATTTCTTTTTTTTTTTTTCGTCTCTAATAATTGAATTTATTGAGGAATTGCCAATTTTGAATTGTATCTTTCAAGTAGGATTTTTTATCTTCTTTTTTCTCTCAAAAATGGAAATTTAGGGAAGTGCTTTATAAACATATGTATAAAAAGAACGAACATATTTCATTTAGTTTCTATATGCCCACTATCACTAGTTATTTCGGTTTTTTACTATCGGTTTTAATTATAACCTCGTCTCTATTTATTGGTCTTAGTAAAATACGACTTATTTGATTTGTAATTTTGAGAGGAATAGTAAATTTTGGTATAAGACATTCTAGAATTCCTTACTATGTCAATTTACAATTCTCGATCGTTGAGATTTATGATCAATACAGATTTATGTTTAAGGCTAGATATTATATTACCTTTCTTTTTACTTTTCGAACAAATAAAAATGATTGAAGTTTTTCTATTTGGAATCGTGTTAGGTTTAATTCCTATTACTTTGGCTGGATTATTTGTAACTGCATATTTACAATACCGACGAGGTGATCAGTTGGATCTTTGATTCATTAATGTCTCTTTTTTTGTGATTCCCTATTTATTTAGTTTAATCCTAATCGACAAGGATAAAATTCAGACTTTCTTTTGAATGTTCAATTATTTCAGTGTAATTATCAGGCGAATAATACTAGAATCACGCTCTGTAGGATTTGAACCTACGACATCGGGTTTTGGAGACCCGCGTTCTGCCGAACTGAACTAAGAGCGTTTTGTTTTCATAAAATTATATGATCCAAATCCATTTTGCATATAGATATTCAGTATGTATGTTCAATTGGAATTCGTCTTCACAGGTTCCCGGTTTATTGCTCATCTCATAGAATATGGAATATTATAGAATACGGAATATCATAGAATAAGTAATTGTTAGGGATAGGGATGACAGGATTTGAACCCGTGACATTTTGTACCCAAAACAAACGCGCTACCAAGCTGCGCTACATCCCTTTTCCATTTGTTTATAGTGTTATTGTAAAGAATCTTTGTCTTGTTTTCCACATTTTTCTCTGTTGATATATATCAACAGAGAAAAAATACTTAAATAATAAAAAGAAAGGAGGATTTGAAATGCGAGATCTAAAAACATATCTTTCCGTGGCACCAGTAGTAAGTACTTTATGGTTCGGGGCTTTGGCGGGTCTATTGATAGAGATCAATCGTTTTTTTCCAGATGCATTGATATTCCCCTTTTTTTAATTTTAGTTATTGACACGGGAAGGGGTGAAGAAGATGAAAGGTCCAATTATATATTAAATATGTGTAATTAACCTACTCTTCTTTTTTTTTTTTTTAGGAAAGATAAAGACGAAAGATTAAATTGGCCTCATTGAAATTCGGAGTGACACTCGGGATCGGGATCTGGTCCAGGCTTCAATGGAATTGAATTATTAATTCAATTCCTATGAAAAAGAAAGTGAAAGCAGAAATCCATAGGTTGGGGCAACAATATCATAAAAAATACTTTAAAAAAACGAAAATACTGGCAATTTGAAACGAAATATAGTTACAGATCCTTGTATTCTTTTTGTACTAGATTCAATTAAATTGGAACGAAATCTTTCATAATTTTTCGAATTCTTCTTTTTTATCTTATCTTAGTTGTTTTCATCTTTTTCTTAGATTCTTAGATTCGAATCCGAAAAGAGTTATAAGTGAATTAAAAACCCAAAGGAGGGTCATGTCCAAGGGTAAAGATATCCGAGTAAGTGTTCTTTTGGAAGGTACTGGTTGTGATAAAAAGAGTCTAAATAAGGAATAAAGCGGTATTTCTAGATAGATTACTAACAAGAATCGACACAATACGCCTAGTCGATTGGAATTGAGAAAATGATGTCCCCGTCGTTATATAACAACATATGCTAAAGAAGAAAAAAAATACAAATCCTTTATTATAATTATATTTATTTAAATCAATGTTATTTTTGGAATAGGAATAAATAAACTATGGAAAAACCTAAGCGACTCTTTATTAAATCCAAGCGATCTTTTCGTAGACGTTTGCCCCCGATTCAATCGGGGGACCGAATTGATTATAAAAACATGGGTTTAATTTGTCGATTTATTAGTGAACAAGGAAAAATATTATCTAGACGTGTAAATAGATTGACCTTAAAACAACAACGATTAATTACTGTTGCTATAAAACAAGCTCGTATTTTATCTTCGTTACCTTTTCTTAATAACGAAAAACAATTTGAAAAAAGCGAGTCGACTGCTAAAATTACTCCTTTAAGAAAAAAAAATAGAAATTAAAAATTCGAAATCCAATTTGAATTTAGATTCGAATTAAACATGGATTGATGTTTTGTTCAAAATTAGGATAATTCCATTTGATTTTTTTGTTGGAATAAAAAAGATAATAGGTAACGAAGAATAATTTTTTAAGCATGGTTGTTTATTTTGATAGCTTTATCGTATGATAAAGCTATCAAAATAAACAAATTTCTAGTCTATACCTTCCTGCAGTAAATAAGGGGTTTTAAGTTTTTATGATATTATCGGCAATCATAAAAAGACAATTCTCTTTTAATATAGCAATTTGTGCAACTATTTTACGATTAAGAAGCAATTGCTTGGTGTATAGACTATTCATTAAATTATTATAAATATAAGATACTTTTTGATTCTCGCGAATTACTGCATTTATTCGACTAATCCATAAACCACGAAAATCTCTTTTTTTCCTATCTCTATCCCGATGAGCCGAAACTAAAGCTTTCAATTTCTGTTGAGTAATAGTTCGGGTAAGTCTTGAATGAGCTCCGCGAAAACTTGATACGAATAAACGAATTTTTGTCCTCCGTTTGTGAGCTATATATCCTCGTTTAATTCTGGTCATTTAATAAATGATATTTTCAGGAATAACTTTTTCATTTTTCAGTTATTCTTTTTTTCTTCCTAGTCTATTAATAACAAAAATGGATTCTTCCGATGTATAAAAAAAAATTCCAACGGCTCTTGCTACTATAACCGCCCCAACCACGATTTTTTATATTAAACATTTAACCTCAAAATCAGAAATTGTATAGATACTAGATATCAAATAAAATAAAAATAGTAAATGAAATAGGACACATATTTTTATAATGAATTGGTGGGTTCCTTCGTTTCTATGATTTTTTTTAGAAATGACCAGGTCCTCTCTATACACCGGAGCCTTTTTATTTTCATTTTTGATTCATTTAATGAATGTTATTGTTAACTTGTACAGTTCACACTCTGTGGCTCTACCCATGCAATATTGAGTAAGTAGGTTTTTTCACAACCAAATCTAATTCTATAGTAACGGTATTTAATTATGAAAATTTGCTGGGTAGCTGACCCTCTTATTCCATTCTTACAAAATCCATCAAAATACATTCATTAAGGACATACTTTATTTTTAATTGAAATAGTATTTTCTCCGCTTAACGGGTAACTTTTTTTTGTTACCGATGGGAAAGTCCTTCTCATATGAAATTGCAAATGTGTATTATTGGTTTTGCACCAATCGAAACCATAAATTTTATACAAGATAGAAGAATGTAAAGAATTATATAATTATATAGAAAAGAATTATATATTAAGTTAAGATAGTGTGAATGTAGTTTTTGCATTCACACTATCTTAACTGATTACCAATACTGAAAAATTTTAATTTGTTTTTTCTTAGTATTTAAGCTGAACGAGTCGCACATACACCCTGGTACACGTTCCTCGACGTTGAGGGCATCCCCGAAGAGCTGGGGATTTTGTGACGTTTCGGATTGGCTGTCTTGTGTTTCTAATAAGTTGTTTCATAGTTGGCATGGTAAGTCGTACTATATATATCTATATTTTTGTATAATGAGCAGGTTTAGATCTATCCTAACCGTGAATTACTTATATTCTATATTCCTTATTTATAGCCTATATTAATTATATATACTATATTAATAGATTAACTCTTAGAGATTTTATTTTAAAATGTAAAGTAAGATAGAGTAAAAAATTAAATTTCCAATCTTGTATTTAATTAGAATAACCTTTGCCACCAATTTTTTATTCAACTGCTACAAGATCTACAATTCCATGAGCTTGGGCTTCTGCTGCTGACATAAAAACATCCCTTTCCATGTCTTCCGATATAACCCATAAAGGTTTGCCCGTTCTTTGTACATAAACCCTTGTGATAGTTTCACGCATTTTCAGTAGCTCTTCCGCTTCCAGGACAAATTCTCCCGCTTGTGCCTCATAAAAAGAACTAGCAGGTTGGTGGATCATTACCCTGATTATATCACTTAAGTAGTATTTCCCTTATCTTGATAAATCTTTTTAGAATTCTTTTTACTATATTGGTAGATTGCTAAAGATTGTCTTTATTCCCAAAATAAAGGTAACAGAAAAGGGACAAAGACAAATAAGATAAAGGGCAAAAAGTATATTCAATAACCGTACAAGCATTTTCTGCGTATTGATGCATACGGCTTTTGTACTTATGCAATTCATTTTTTCCTCTATGGATAGAGTAGAGTATTTTCTTCGATGAATTTTGTTTCTACATTTACAAATTTCTTTTTTTCTATCAAAGAAAAAAGAAGTACAAAATCTACTAGGTCTTTTGGATCCGGATCCTTAAATAATAAACAATAGAATAACCAACTTTCTTTTTGAATCTATTTTTAAATACTACGATGGTTCCGTTGTTTTTTATATCATTTTGGTATTCAACAATCCAAAAGTTTCTTTTTTTTTTCATATATTAAGTTTTCTTCTGATTCAAATAAAAATTGTTACAAGCTTTCTGGTATGAAAAAAAACAAAAAAGTATGCGACACTACTAAAATGAAACTAGGTTTCTTATAGATCAGATAAAATGGAAAATACCCTCTTTTTCATACTACTCTTTCTATATATAATTAAATGATTCAAAAAAATTGCATATGGAATTCAAAATACCATGCTATTATTACTTTGGTTTTTATGGCGAAGGTATAGTATATATAGATAGATATCTATTCTATATATTCTCAAAGAAAAGAATCATTGGCGCCAAGCGTGAGGAAATGCAAGACGTTTGGTAATTGTGCCTCCTGCCAAAAGAAAGGATCCCATTGAAGCAGCTAATCCCAGACATACTGTCTGTACATCTGGTTGTACAAATTGCATAGTATCATAAATAGCTATTCCAGGTATTACCCACCCCCCCGGAGAGTTTATAAACAGAGACAATTCTTTATTCTCTTTCTCTATGCTCAGATATATCATAATACTAATAAGTTGATTCGATATTTCACTATCAACATCTTGACCTAAAAAAAGTAATCTTTCTCGATAAAGTCGATTGATTAGGATTCCATTTTTTCCTTAAAAGCCGTACATGCACCTTTTGATGCATACAGTTCATCAAAAATTATATAAGCAAAAAAGGAATCAATGTGTCGATTTTAATCTTTCTCTTTTTCTAATGGATTTCTTCGAACTAAAAAAAAAGAAGAATATACTTAATTTAGTGAACTATCTTCTCATTGATGTATTGCTTTCATCGAGATCGAAGCCGAATCACAATGTAATTTTCTTGTTTCTGAATGGACTTTTTCAATTCTTTTAGGTTTCTTTTCTACTCTGAGTAAAGATCTGCCCGATTTGGATTTGCACATATAGAACAAATAGTCCAAAACTATGTATTTTTGTTAGAACTTCTTCCTTTTCTGAATTTATTAATGTTTTTTGTAAAATACAATATATAGATATGATAGAAGTAGTGATCGTAGAAATATTACCAATTGGTTTTTTCTACACAGAGCCTGGGTACTTGATTTTATTGGTCCAATTAAGCCAACCATAAATTATTCATAATTTCGAGTAATAATCTGGAAATTTTATCTAAAAATGAAAAAATCGATAGAATAGTACTTCATTACACTTCACGCTCCCCATTTTTTTATCTTTATGATTTCATCATTCTCTTTTGGGGGTGAAAGCGGGGATATCTCGATCGGGGGAGAAAACGGGTAAATCCCATATAACCTACTATATCTGACAAGTCGCACTATATATCAACCCAAGATGCATCTTTATCCCCGGGGGTTCGAAAGGGTACTCTTGGAACACCAATGGGCATAAAATGGACAAATAATAAAGTCATATATCTCACTTTAGTGTGGAAACGTAAGAATTAGCTTATCGTGTTAAAAAAGATTTACTTGATTTTATATTAATATTGCTTTTTTTTATAAAAAAGAAGACTAAATAAAGTCGAGTTGTTATAAATGGGTCATTGGGGTGATAAGCGAATATGTCTGCATTTACTTATTTAAATAGTCATAGAGAAAGTTGTCAACCCCTTTCGTCTCCCCACCATTGCGTATTGTTACTTATCCGGTATAGAATAAATCTGTTTCTTTGATTTCGACAAATATGATTGTTCCATTTTCCAAGAGAATCTACTGAAAGGCTATATTCATTTTTTTCCAGTGCAATAAAGTTACATAGTGTCTATTTTTTGTTGAAGGGGTATTTTTTCATGGGTTTACCTTGGTATCGTGTTCATACTGTTGTTTTAAATGATCCGGGCCGTTTGCTTTCTGTTCATATAATGCACACAGCTCTAGTTGCTGGTTGGGCCGGTTCGATGGCTCTATATGAATTAGCAGTTTTTGATCCCTCTGATCCTGTTCTTGATCCAATGTGGAGACAGGGTATGTTCGTTATACCTTTCATGACTCGTTTAGGAATAACTAATTCGTGGGGCGGTTGGAATATCACAGGAGGGGCTATAACGAATCCGGGTATTTGGAGTTACGAAGGTGTGGCCGGAGCACATATAGTGTTTTCAGGCTTGTGCTTTTTAGCGGCTATTTGGCATTGGGTTTATTGGGATCTAGAAATCTTTTGTGATGAACGTACTGGAAAACCTTCTTTGGATTTGCCAAAAATTTTTGGAATTCATTTATTTCTTGCAGGGGTGGCTTGTTTTGGTTTTGGCGCATTTCATGTAACAGGATTGTATGGTCCCGGAATATGGGTGTCTGATCCTTATGGACTAACTGGAAGGATACAATCCGTAAATCCCGCGTGGGGTGTGGAAGGTTTTGATCCTTTTGTTCCGGGGGGGATAGCTTCTCATCATATTGCGGCAGGAACGTTGGGCATATTAGCGGGTCTTTTCCATCTTAGTGTGCGTCCACCCCAACGTCTGTATAAAGGATTACGTATGGGAAATATTGAAACTGTCCTTTCTAGCAGTATTGCTGCTGTCTTTTTTGCAGCTTTTGTCGTTGCTGGAACTATGTGGTATGGTTCAGCAACAACCCCCATTGAATTATTTGGTCCTACTCGGTATCAATGGGATCAGGGATACTTCCAGCAAGAAATATATCGAAGAGTTGGTGCTGGGCTAGCCGAAAATCAAAATTTATCAGAAGCTTGGTCTAAAATTCCTGAAAAATTAGCTTTTTATGATTACATCGGAAATAATCCAGCAAAAGGGGGGTTATTTAGAGCTGGTTCAATGGACAATGGAGATGGAATAGCCGTCGGTTGGTTAGGACATCCCATTTTTCGAGATAAAGAAGGACATGAGCTTTTTGTACGTCGTATGCCTACTTTTTTTGAAACATTTCCAGTTGTTTTAGTAGATGGGGACGGAATTGTTAGAGCCGATGTTCCTTTTCGAAGAGCAGAATCGAAATATAGTGTCGAACAAGTAGGTGTAACTGTTGAGTTCTATGGTGGTGAGCTTAATGGAGTAAGTTATAGTGATCCCGCTACTGTGAAAAAATATGCTAGACGTGCTCAATTGGGGGAAATTTTTGAATTAGATCGTGCTACTTTGAAATCAGATGGTGTTTTTCGTAGCAGTCCAAGGGGTTGGTTTACTTTTGGGCATGCTTCATTTGCTCTGCTATTCTTTTTCGGGCACATTTGGCATGGTTCTAGAACTTTGTTCAGAGATGTTTTTGCTGGTATCGACCCAGATTTAGATGCTCAAGTAGAATTTGGAGCATTCCAAAAACTTGGAGATCCAACTACAAGAAGACAGGTAGTATAACATTCTTTTGTTCTTTTCTACTTTTTTATAATTTTGAATTTCATATAAAGAACTAGATAAATCTTGATTGGAATCATTGCATTTATTCTTTTTTTTCTTTTCGAAAAGAGCCCCACCCCAAGAAACAGGTATGAAAGCTATAATTGTAAACCACGATTAAATTTATGGAAGCTTTGGTTTATACATTCCTCTTAGTCTCAACTTTAGGAATTATTTTTTTCGCGATTTTTTTTAGAGAACCTCCTAAAGTTCCGACGAAAAAGGTCAAATAATTTTTTATTATCTTAATTGAAGTAATGAGCCCCCAATAGGGAGGGCGCATTACTTCAACTAGTCCCCATGTTCTTCAAATGGATCTCTTAGTTGTTGGGAGGGTTGCCCAAAGGCAGTATATAAGGCATACCCAGTAAAACTTACAAGTAAACCAGATATAGAGATGGCAATTAGAGTTGCTGTTTCCATTATTTTAATTCTAAAGTTTCCAGATCACAATAGATCTATAGGATAAGATCCTTATATTTACAGCGGAATGGTATACAAAGTCAACAGATCTAAATGAATAAAAAAGAGTATTTATGGCTACGCAAACCGTTGAGGATAATTCTAGATCTGGTCCAAGACGAACTGTTGTAGGGAATTTATTGAAACCTTTAAATTCAGAATATGGTAAAGTAGCCCCGGGGTGGGGAACTACTCCTTTGATGGGTGTTGCAATGGCTCTATTTGCGATATTTCTATCTATTATTTTGGAGATTTATAATTCGTCCATTTTATTGGACGGAATTTCTATCAATTAGATTCACAAGAATCGAGTAATTAGTTTATAGAAAGTGAAGCCTTTAGGTTTCTTATTGTTTCTTAGTCTATTCCATGTTGATGTGGTAGTTTGATCGTAGAATTTCTTTGTTTCTGTATTTCCGGAATATGAGTGTGTGACTTGTTTTAATTGGTCCTATTGAAAGTACAGAACATAAAATGGGTCTGTCATCTTGATATAGATGGTTTTATTCCGTCAGATATTTAATCTAGTATCTGGAGCACGGAATATAGAAAATAGATTCTAAAAATCTTAATACTATGATTCATACTAAATATTTAGACCTCGCAACTGGATTTAAAAACCTTTTCAAAGAGTTCTAAAAATATATTGAAAAATTTTGATTCTTTCAAGCTTCTCCAGTTTGTCTTTATTTTGAGCAAAGGACAAACCTTTCCTTGAATTTTTTCATTATATTTTATCTATTCATTGAAGAAGTGATGATCCAGCAATTCTTACTCAGGGAATTTTTGGACTTCGATTAAAAATTGTTTTGAATCATCGTGGTTCTAGTATGAATCTGAGGTTTTTTTTATTCATTCATATGGTCCTAACAAGAGAATCCTTATCAATAATAAAAATTCAAGAATAAAGAAGACAGCAGTAAATTCACATTATACAAATAAAAAGAAGTAAAGAATATTCAAGAGGCCTTAAAAGATCACGATAAAGACGGGTGCGCCGACTTGATATTTTGGCATTATAACAAAAAAGAATAGCTTTCGGATTTTTATTTCTTTTTTATCGTAAGAGAAAATTAGAATCATAGGATTAAATAAAGCAGTTTCAAACTTTCTATTACGGATATCTGTTTTTGTTACAATCAATATTTGGGTATTTTTGTTTGAGCCGTACGAGATGAAATTCGCATATACGGTTCTCTGGGGGGGTTCCTTTGGGTTACCTATCTCAATAAAGTTTATGATTGGTTCGAAGAACGTCTTGAAATTCAGGCGATTGCCGATGATATAACCAGTAAATATGTTCCGCCTCATGTGAACATATTTTATTGTTTAGGGGGAATTACACTTACTTGTTTTTTAGTCCAAGTAGCAACAGGATTTGCTATGACTTTTTATTATCGCCCAACCGTTACTGAAGCTTTTGCTTCTGTTCAATATATAATGACTGAAGCTAATTTTGGTTGGTTAATCCGATCAGTTCATCGATGGTCGGCAAGTATGATGGTCTTAATGATGATTCTACACGTATTTCGTGTGTATCTTACAGGTGGTTTTAAAAAACCTCGCGAATTAACTTGGGTTACGGGTGTAGTTTTGGCTGTATTAACTGCATCTTTTGGTGTAACTGGTTATTCCTTACCTTGGGATCAAATTGGTTATTGGGCAGTAAAAATAGTAACAGGCGTACCCGAAGCTATTCCTGTAATAGGATCGTCTTTGGTAGAATTATTACGCGGAAGTTCCAGTGTGGGCCAATCTACCTTAACTCGTTTTTATAGTTTGCATACTTTTGTATT
The DNA here is from genome assembly GCF_037176805.1 of Vigna unguiculata. Classification (NCBI taxonomy): domain Eukaryota; kingdom Viridiplantae; phylum Streptophyta; class Magnoliopsida; order Fabales; family Fabaceae; genus Vigna; species Vigna unguiculata. The sequence goes on along the minus strand of NW_028197100.1, from coordinate 31,872 downwards.
ACCTCTTCTTACTGCTGTATTTATGTTAATGCACTTTTCAATGATACGTAAGCAAGGCATTTCTGGTCCTTTATAGTGAATATGGGTCATAGATATTTGTAATCACTTCATTATCATTTTGTATTTTGGGGAGGATTTTTTTTCATTGCTACAATTATGGATTATAAAACAAAATAAAACATGTATTTAGATATTTTTCTTCAACTTAACAAAAATTGAATTTTTTTTACATACAAAAATAGTTGAAGGGAATTCTCCAAAAAAAATGGATTATGGGAGTGTGTGACTTGAACTATTTATTTGGCCGCGCAGATATATGACTTTATCTTATCTGCCACATTATAATTTACAATTAAATGTGTCTTTTTTCCAACCACCAAGCAAGGCTCTTACAGAGAGGGTAGGCTGGTTTTACTTGAAGAGAATCTTTTCTATGATCAGACTCGATTTTATTCTGCATCAACAGGCTCCATAAGATCCAGTAAAAGAAGTGATGTGATATAGTCTGAATTCTATATAGTATGACAACGCATTCATTTCCTATGCATTGATTTGATTTCTGATACTATTGGAGTGAACAAAGTAGATCTAAAGAACAACGCAAGTTAGGTTATATTAGTAACAAGTAAATTCTTTGTACATAAAAAGTATCAAGATTTTTTTTTGATAGGATAACAATTGCAAAGTTTGAGATCACCCAGAAAGCATTATCAACTTGAAAAGTCTACTCGGGTATTGAGCGTTTACTAAAATTTACTTAAAAAGAACTTAATTTTTTTTTCAATAAAAAATGGTAACTTTGGAAAAAGAGAATAGAATCAAGTTTCTTTTATTATTTAGAATCTTCATATATGTGTGGATAACACATACATTTTTTTCTAGTTTATTCTATAGATACAGTTGAAGAAAAATTTGATTAGTGCTCGAGCCGGATGATGAAAAATTATCATATCCGGTTCTTTTGGAGGATGGATCTATAAGAATTCACCTATCCCAATAACAAAAAAACCTGACTTGAATGATCCTGTATTAAGAGCTAAATTGGCTAAGGGAATGGGTCATAATTATTATGGAGAACCCGCATGGCCTAACGATCTTTTATATATTTTTCCAGTAGTAATTCTAGGTACTATTGCCTGTAACGTAGGCTTAGCGGTTCTAGAACCATCCATGATTGGGGAACCTGCGGATCCTTTTGCAACTCCTTTGGAAATACTACCTGAATGGTATTTTTTTCCCGTATTTCAAATACTTCGTACAGTGCCCAATAAGTTATTGGGCGTTCTTTTAATGGTTTCGGTACCTACGGGATTATTAACAGTACCCTTTTTGGAGAATGTTAATAAATTCCAAAATCCATTTCGCCGCCCAGTAGCAACTACCATCTTTTTGATTGGTACTGTAGTTGCCCTTTGGTTAGGTATTGGAGCAACATTACCTATTGAGAAATCCCTAACGTTAGGTCTTTTTTAAAATTATAAGATTGGTTTCATTTTGAATTCATTTTGAAATAAAATATCATGACATCTGTATTGTATATCTAGGGAGAATTCTTTCTGAACCTACTAATCCCTAGATACATCTATTCCTTTTTAGATATATTCTGACCATTAGGATTTGTTCTAAATATTTAAATTACATATTTTGACCTTTCATTTTGAGTTTAGAAAAAAAATCAATTTGAAAAAATCCTATGTCAATAGATTTCAATTTTATGCAAAATACTTTTGTATTTTTAAAATGTCCAATATAGATTTTCCATCTTCTACGCGAAAATGTTCAAATTTCAGAAGGTCTTCTTGACTGTTATTCAAAAGTTCTAATAATGTATGAATATTGGATCTTTTGAGACAATTATAGATCCTGGGAGGTAATTCTAATTGGTCAATAAAAATAGATTTCAATGCTATTTCTTTTTTATTTTTCCTTAGTTTATCTTTAACCAATATATCATGAAAAGTAAAAAGGGGCAAAGTCACTTTGTCTTGATTTTTTTCTAAATGAAAGTTATCTTCTTCTGCGTGTAAAAAGGGAAGAAATAAATCAATCAAATTTTGGGAGGCTTCATAAAGGGCTTCCTTAGGAGTTAAACTTCCGTTTGTCCATATCTCCAGAAAAAGTATTTCTTGTTTTTCATTCCCATTGACATAAGAATGAATACTATAATTTACATTTCGAACAGGCATGAATCTAGCATCTATATCATAACTTCCGTCTTGAAAGTTTTTTAATGTTTTTATACGATACCCACGATTTCTCTCAATTTTTAATTCAATACACAAATTAACAGGTTCTGTTACGTTGGCTATATGTTGTCTATTATCAACGATTTCCACCGAGGGTGGTAAAATGATGTCTTGAGCGGTTATATATCCAGGACCTTTGAAAGAAATCCATGCGTCCTGTGTTCCATACATATTACTTTTCAATACAATTTTTTTCAAATTCATGAAAATTTCATGTACTGATTCTTCAATACCTATTATGGTAGAATATTCATGTGGTATTTTCTCTGATTTTACACGTGTGATACATGTTCCCTCTATTTCTCCGAGTAAAATTCTTCGGATTGCAATGCCTATTGTATCGGCTTGACCTTTCATAAGTGGGGACAGAATAAAGCGTCCATAATAAAGACGCTTACTGTCTATTCGTGATTCAACACATTTCCATTGTAGTGTCCGAGTAGAGACTCTTAATTTCTCTTGAACCATAGTAATTATTTTGATAAAACTCTTGACTTGTTTTTTTCTCTTGAACTATTTTTAATGTTTATTTTTAGTTTTATACACGTCTTTTTTTAGGAGACCTACATCCATTATGTGGCATAGGAGTTACATCTCGTATAAAATTTAATAGTATACCACTTCTACGAATAGCTCTTAATGCTGCATCTCTTCCGAGGCCAGGCCCTTTTATCATGATTTCTGCTCGTTGCATGCCTTGATCCGATACTGTTCGAATAGCATTTCCTGCTGCAGTTTGAGCGGCAAAAGGTGTTCCCCTTCGTGTACCCTTGAATCCACAAGTACCCGCGGAGGACCAAGAAATCACCCGACCTCGTACATCTGTAATAGTCACAATAGTATTGTTGAAACTAGCTTGAACATGAATAATTCCCTTTGGTATTTTACGAGTATAATTACGCGAACCAATACGTACATTTTTACGTGAACCTTTTTTAGGTATAGATTTTGCCATATTCGATTATTTCAATACAATATTTCATTAAAAAAAAAAAAATAAGATAGATCTAGGGTATGGAGATATCCATTTCATGTCAAAAACGGATCCTTTTCCAATTCTTTTCGAATTTGATATTCGATTTTTTCTATATTCTTTTTATTTGCTTTTGATTAATATCAAATACAATTTTTGAAATCAAAGTTAAAAGTTGAAATATCAATAATATTTAAAAAATGGATTTTTCATTTTCATAGAATAATATATATTCTAGATAATTTTATAATTTTCTCTCTTTTTTTATCTAGTCTATTTTTTTAGAAAGCTTCTGTTTGTTCAAATATTATCCTTGTCTTTGTTTATGTTTTGGATTGAAACAAATTACTATAATTCGTCCTCGTCTTCGAATCAATCGACATTTTTCACAAATTTTACGAACCGAGGCGTTTATTTTCATATTTTACATTCCTTAATTAGTTAATCCAAAATTGTGGAAGAAAATAAAGGTTCCTTACATTTTGAACGTCTATTTGAACGTCTATTAGTGGCTTTCTCAATAAAATAGAAAATAAAGTTGAGATTAAAAAACATCCTAATTCAATTGAGTGACTTCTCTTTTTTATTTTCTTATCGTATGTCCAGAAAAAGTATTGGAAACATATTCTAGAATAGAAATAAAAATCCAATTTGCATTAATTGTATATAAACCTTAAACCCCGGGCAAATAATTTATGGATAAGTTATTCATTTAGTAATTAAATCTTCGTGAATTTCCCTTTTTTTTACAATTCCAGTGAAATCCCTTCTTACATTCATCAATAAATATATCTATCTAAAAAAAATAGATATATTTCTATCTATGAGGGATGAAGTTCTATTAGAAACTTGCGTTTTATCTCTCTTTTTTTTTTTTACATAAATGAAATGGATACAAGTTTCTCATCGAATTCGGATATTAGAAAGATTACCATATATAACATAAAACTTCGCCGCCGATTTTTTCTAATCGAGCCTCTCGATCTGTCATTATACCTCTAGAAGTTGAAAGAATGACAATCCCCATGCCTCCTAAAATTCGAGGGATTTGTTGATAATTGTAATATATTCGTAGACCAGGTGTACTTATTCGTTTTAAATTGAAAAAACTTTTATATGATTCTTTTCTATTTCTTCGATACCGTAGAGTTAA
>NW_028197100.1:17500-22500 GCF_037176805.1 Vigna unguiculata | reverse complement strand
CTTCATCTGGGTTCGAATCCTACTGATAGGTCTACTAGAGATCAGAAATTGTTGAAAAAAGAACAAAAGAAACATCTTGCTTTTTCCAGGCGATCGGAAAAGAAAGAAATAGTGAATTTATTCAAGATAATTATGTACTTACAAAATACCGTCTCAATTCATCCTATTTCATCCTATCGAGGATGTGATATGGTTCCAAAGGGTGAACTGGACAGTTCCAATAAGATTTCATTCTTGAACAAAAATCCATTTTGGGGTTTATTTCATCTATTCCATGACCGGAACAGGGGGAGATACACGTTACACCACGATTTTGAATCAGAAGATATATTTCAAGAAATGGCAGATCTATTCACTCTATCAATAACCGAGCCGGATCTGGTGTATCATAAGGAATTTGATTTTTCTATGGATTCCTCCGGATTGGATCAAAAACATTTCTTGAATGAGTTATTGAACTCCAGGGATGAATCGAAAAAGCACTCTTTATTGGTTCTACCTCCTCTTTTTTATGAAGAGAATGAATCTTTTTATCGAAGGATCATAAAAAAATGGGTCCAGACCTCTTGCGGAAATAATGTGGAAGATCCAAAACCTAAAATAGTTGTATTTGCTAGCAACAACATAATGGAGGCAGTCAATCAATATAGATTGATCCGAAATCTGATTCAAATCCAATATAGCACCCATGGTTACATAAGAAATGTATTGAATCGATTCAATTGCAACTTCGAATATGGAATTCAAAGGTATCAAATAGGAAATGATACTCTGAATCATCGAACTAGAATGAAATACACGATCAACCAACATTTATCAAATTTGAAAAAGAGTCAGAAGAAGTGGTTCGATCCTCTTATTTTGATTTCTCGAACGGAGAGATCTATGAATTGGGATCCTAATGTATATAGATACAAATGGTCCAATGGGAGCAAGAATTTCCAGGAACATTTGGACTATTTCATTTCTGAGCAGAATAGCCGTTTTCAAGTAGTGTTCGATCGATTACATATTAATCAATATTCGATTGATTGGTCTGAGGTTATCGACAAAAAAGATTTGTCTAAGTCACTTTGTTTATTTTTGTCCAAGTTACTTCTTTTTTTGCCCAAGTTTCTTCTCTTTTTGTCTAACTCACTTCCTTCTTTTTTATTTGTGAGTTTTGGGGGTATCCCCATTCATAGGTCCGAGATCCACATCTATGAATTGAAAGGTGCCGAATGATCCACTCTGTAATCAGTTATTAGAATCAATAGGTCTTCAAATCTTTCATTTGAAAAAAAGGAAACCCTTATTATTGGATGACCAAGATACTTCCCAAAAATCGAAATTCTTGATCAATGGAGGAACAATATCACCATTTTTGTTCAATAAGATACCAAAGTGGATGATTGACTCATTCCATACTAGAAAGAATCGCAGGAAATCTTTTGATAACACAGATTCCTATTTCTCAATGATATCCCACGATCCAGACAATTGGCTGAATCCCGTGAAACCATTTCATAGAAGTTCATTGATATACTATTTTTATAAAGCAAATCGACTTCGATTCTTGAATAATCAATATCACTTCTGCTTCTATTGTAACAAAAGATTCCCTTTTTATGTGGAAAAGGCCCGTATCAATAATTATGATTTTACGTATGGACAATTCCTCAAAATCTTGTTCATTCGCAACAAAATCTTTTCTTTTTGCGATGGTCAAAAAAAACATGCTTTTTTGAAGAGAGATACTATTTCACCAATCGAGTTACAGGTATCTAACATATTGATACCTAACGATTTTCCGCAAAGTGGCGACGAAGGGTATAACTTCTACAAATCTTTCCATTTTCCAATTCGATACGATCCATTCGTTCGTGGAGCTATTTACTCGATCGCAGACATTTCTGGAACACCTCTAACAGAGGGACAAATAGTCCATTTTGAAAAAACTTATTGTCAACCTCTTTCAGATATGAATATACCTGATTCAGAAGGGAAGAACTTGTATCAGTATCTCAATTTCAATTCAAACATGGGTTGGATTCACACTCCATGTTCTGAGAAATATTTACCATCCGAAAAAAGGAAAAAACGGAGTTCTTGTCTACAAAAATGCCTTGAGAAAGGTCAGATGTATAGAACCTTTCAACAAGATAGTGTTTTTTCAACTCTCTCAAAATGGAATCTATTCCAAACATATATACCATGGTTCCTTACCTCGACGGGGTACAAATATCTAAATTTCATATTTTTAGATACTTTTTCAGACCTATTGCCGATACTAAGTAGCAGCCAAAAATTTGTATCCATTTTTCATGATATTATGCATGGGTCAGATATATTATGGCGAATTCGTCAGATTCCATTGTGTCTTCCACAATGGAATCTGATAAGTGAGATTCCGGGTAATTGTTTCCATAATCTTCTTCTGTCCGAAGAAATGACTCATCGAAATAATGAGTTACTATTGATATCGACACATCTGAGATCGCTAAATGTTCAGGAGTTCTTCTATTCAATCCTTTTCCTTCTCCTTGTTGCTGGATATCTCGTTCGTACACATCTTCTCTTTGTTTCTCGAGTCTATAGTGAGTTACAGACAGAGTTCGAAAAGGTAAAATCTTTGATGATTCCATCATACATGATTGAGTTGCGAAAACTTCTGGATAGGTATCCTACATCTGAACTGAATTCTTTCTGGTTAAAGAATATCTTTCTAGTTGCTCTGGAACAATTAGGAGATTCTCTAGAAGAAATACGGAGTTTTGCTTTTGGTAGCAACATGCTATGGGGTGGTGGTCCCGCTTATGGGGTCAAATCCATACGTTCTAAGAATAAATATTGGAATCTCATCGATCTCATAAGTATTATACCAAATCCCATCAATCGAATCGCTTTTTCGAGAAATACGAGACATCTAAGTCATCCAAGTAAAGCAATCTATTCCTTGATAAGAAAAATAAAAAACGTGAATGGTGATTGGATTGATGATCAAATAGAATCCTGGGTCTCGAACACTGATTCGATTGATGATAAAGAAAAAGAATTCTTGGTTCAGTTTTCTACCTTAACAACAGAAAAAAGGATTGATCAAATTCTATTGAGTCTTACTCATAGTGATCTTTTATCAAAGAATAACTCTGGTTATCAAATAAGTGAACAACCGGGAGCAATTTACTTACGATACTTAGTTGACATTCAAAAAAAGTATCTAATGATTTATGAATTCAATACATCCTGTTTAGTAGAAAGACGTATATTCCTTGCTAATTATCAGACAATTACTTATTCACACACCTTGTGGGGGGCTAATAGTTTGCATTTCCCATCTCATGGAAAACCCTTTTCGCTCCGCTTAGCCCTACCTCCCCCTAGTAGGGGTATTTTAGTGATAGGTTCTATAGGAACTGGACGATCCTATTTGGTCAAATACCTAGCGACAAACTCCTATGTTCCTTTCATTACAGTATTTCTGAACAAGTTCCTGGATAACAAGCCTAAGGGTTTTCTTATTGATAATAGTGACTATATTGATGATAGTGACGATATTGATGATAGTGACGATATTGATGATAGTGACGATAGTGACGATATCGACCGTGACCTTGATATGGAGCTGGAGCTTCTAACTATGATGAATACGCTAACTATGGATATGATGCCAGAAATAGACCGATTTTATATCACCTTTCACTTCGAATTAGCAAAAGCAATGTCTCCTTGCATAATATGGATTCCTAACATTCATGATCTGGATGTGACTGAGTCGAATTACTTATCCCTCGGTCTTTTAGTGAACTATCTCTCCAGGGATTGTGAAAGATGTTCCACTAGAAATATTCTTGTTATTGCTTCGACTCATATTCCCCAAAAAGTAGATCCAGCTCTAATAGCTCCGAATAAATTCAATACATGCATTAAGATACGAAGGCTTCTTATTCCACAACAACGAAAACACTTTTTCACTCTTTCATATACTAGGGGATTTCACTTGGAAAAGAAAATGTCCCATACTAATGGATTCGGGTCCACGACGATGGGTTCAAATGTACGAGATCTTGTAGCACTTAACAATGAGGCCCTATCGATTAGTATTATACAAAAAAAATCCATCATAGACACTAATATAATTAGTTCTGTTCTTCATAGACAAACTTGGGATTTCCGATCTCAGGTAAGATCGGTTCAGGATCATGGGATCCTTTTCTATCAGATAGGAAGGGCTGTTTCACAAAATGTACTTCTAAGTAATTGCTCCATAGATCCTATATCTATCTATATGAAGAAGAAATCATGTGACGGGGGGGATTCTTATTTGTACAAATGGTACTTCGAACTTGGAACGAGTATGAAGAAATTAACGATACTTCTTTACCTTTTGAGTTGTTCTGCCGGATCGGTCGCTCAAGACCTTTGGTCTCTACCCGGACCTGATGAAAAAAATGGGATCACATCTTATGGACTCGTTGAGAAGAATTATGATCTAGTTCATGGCCTATTAGAAGTAGAAGGCGCTCTGGTGGGATCCTCACGTACAGAAAAAGATTGCAGTCAATTTGATAAGGATCGAGTGACATTGCTTCTTCGGTCCGAACCAAGGAATCCCTTAAATAGGATTCAAAATGGATCTTATTCTATCGTTGATCAGAGATTTCTCTATGAAAAATATGAATCGGAGTTTGAAGAAGGGGGAGGAGTCCTCGACCCGCAACAGATAGAGGAGGATTTTTTCAATCACATCGTTTGGGCTCCTAGAATATGGCGCCCTTGGGGCTTTCTATTTGATTGTATTGAAAGGCCCAATAATTTGGGATTTCCCTATTGGGCCAGGTCATTTCGGGACAAGCGGATCATTTATGATGAAGAGGATGAGCTTCAAGAGAATGATTCAGAGTTCTTGCAGGGTGGAACCATGCAGTACCAGACACGAGATAGATCTTCCAAAGAACAGGGCTTTTTTCGAATAAGCCAATTCATTTGGGACCCCGTGGATCCACTCTTTTTCCTATTCA